>NC_068983.1:48057823-48058484 GCF_001194135.2 Octopus bimaculoides
TTTTATGTCTAATTTTTCAAAATATACCGCGTATTTACGGTTTACCTAATCGGCAGCAAATACAAAAATGCAAAATGCCGAAATTCCTACAGAAAATCATCCAAAAAGAATTTTATCATTATTAATAAATTATTATAGGGTGGCAAAGAAAATTTTTGAAATTTTATTTACCACCAGTGGATGATTTTCTGTAGGAATTTCGGCATTTTGCATTTTTGTATTTGCTGCCGATTAGGTAAACCGTAAATACGCGGTATATTTTGAAAAATTAGACATAAAAACACGAACCATGCGGCGTACTCATTCGTGCTTCATATGTTGTCTTGTTAATTCTGCTGACGAAAGTCTGACCTTGTAAGATATAATCTTTATCTTACTAAAATTGACTTGAAACCATGGTACAGAATATAGATTGGTAAAAGTTTTTATTTTTCATTTCCTTTCGAAATTATCCCTAACTTTTGTGGTATGTAGTATTTTTGCTGCTATTTCTAGCGAGTAGATGTCCTATTATAGGCGTCTCTGCATTTCTAATGAATAATACATAGTCTATTGACTGTTTTTACTCTCGCTAGGCCACTGGTGGTAAATAAAATTTCTAAAATTTTCTTTGCCACCCTATAATTTATTAATAATGATATATATATATATATATATATGC
>NC_068983.1:48059280-48062444 GCF_001194135.2 Octopus bimaculoides
TAATTCTGCTGACGAAAGTCTGACCTTGTAAGATATAATCTTTATCTTACTAAAATTGACTTGAAACCATGGTACAGAATATAGATTGGTAAAAGTTTTTATTTTTCATTTCCTTTCGAAATTATCCCTAACTTTTGTGGTATGTAGTATTTTTGCTGCTATTTCTAGCGAGTAGATGTCCTATTATAGGCGTCTCTGCATTTCTAATGAATAATACATAGTCTATTGACTGTTTTTACTCTCGCTAGGCCACTGGTGGTAAATAAAATTTCTAAAATTTTCTTTGCCACCCTATAATTTATTAATAATGATATATATATATATATATATATGCATAGGTTATGTATGTGTGAGAGAGTGAGTGACAGCGGGAGTGAGGGAGAGAGAGAGTTAATATAAATGAGTGGCAAAGCACTAAACTGCCATCGATTCCACGCAACATCAAAAATTTGCGGCCTTGTTTGCAATATCAAAATCATTATTCTTCCTTTTTTTTTCTATATATTTATTAATGTTCCTTATTGGTTTGATGTATTTAGGGAGGGTCGGTAGTTCTTTGAACCTGGGAAGCGATCAAATTTTGGCTGCAATCGAACAGAAAGCCAATAATCTATAAATCTTCATTATTACAAGAATGATTTAAACGTAAAAATCTCAAATATTTGTTTTTGTTTGACTACTATTTTGTGGGGAACGTGGTAAATTTTACTACTTATATTTAAAATAAAATCACTAAACAGACACACACAAACACACAAAGAAATTAAACAGGAAGAATCACAGTTTTACAGGCATTCGAACTCTCAACTCTGTAGGGTTTATGTCTCATAAAATGTGATTTTTGTCTTTTTTTTTCCTCTTACATTTAATATCTAAATGTGTATACAAGACATGTCCCATAAGTTATTGAAGTAAAAATATCTATTAGCTTATTATCGATCAGCTGTTGTATATATATATATATATATATATATATAAATTTTGTAAAGACTGTATTCGCGACTTGAAGTTTCTCCTAACAGCACCTCCAAATACCATGAAAAATAACAACAACATTAACTTTACTTTGACAAAATTCAATAGCTGCACCAAAACAATTTTTGTATTTTTGGTGATTAATGGGGCCTTACGGAGTGTCTCAATTTTTTCTAAGTACAATCTATCACCTAGAAACTAACATTTTCGTTATTGATATTGAATCAATATGCTTACTTTATTTTATGGTGTATTTTATTATATATCGCTTACGTTATGACACGGGAGAAGAGAAGGAATAACGAATAACAAACAAAACACGTTTACATATTTATGGAAACAAAAAGATGTTAACGTAAAAAGTAAAATGATAGGGCTAAATGATAGAAACGCGTGTTCTAAAATCATAATGATGTTTCATCTATTTAAAAGGAGGAAAATAAGTAAATAAAAATTAAAGAACTGAATGCTAAAGTCGAAAATTGATCTATCAATATAAGTCAGTATATGTGCTTGACAGAGAACGTTTGAGTTGATTTTCGTTATTTTTGTAAATTGACTTAATAATTATATATACGTGCACTCACACATGCATAAAATTCAATCATATACACCATATATATATATATATATATATGTATATATATACATATATATACATATAGAACACACACGCACTCACACACACTCACAAACATACACACATACATGCATGCATAATACGCATACATACATATACAAGGTGGTGCTGAAAAGTTCCTGGCTTTAAGTGTGTCTCGAAACGCCTGGCTAGAAGCCCGACATACTGACTTCTTTGACAGGGCTTAGAAAAACTGAAGGACCGCTGCAATAAGTGTGTGAACCTGAGAGAGAAATATCTTGAATAAAATAATTACCCAAAGCCAGGAACTTTTCAGCATCATCTCGTGTGTGTATGTGTATGTGGGTGTGTGTGTATATATACACTGTAATAGGGAAATCATGGTACGAATTGAAAGGCTGTGTGTGTGTGTGTATATATAACATATATATAGATATATATACATACATACTTACTTGGAAATGGATGCGTGGCATTTGATCATATGATAATATATATAATATATATATGCACATATACATGGATATATGTATATACTTACGTATATATATATATATATATATATATATATATATATATATATATATATATATATATATGCATGTATATATGGGTACTGGACATAAAAAAAACGTGAACAAAATGAAAAACGGGAACATAAAAAACAACAAAAATATGGGAAACGAACTTTTTCGTACAACCAAAGAAGCAAATGTAGAAAAGAGACAGGCAACATAAAGAACAATCCCTTCATCAGTTGTCCCTTGTTTTATCTACTCTGCGTTTCGAAGGTTAGGACAAGATGCGACTTCGTTAAACAGTCCTTCACGCAAAGAAAAAATTAATAGAATTTGGGATTTTTACGGAGGGTTAAACTGGTAGCAAAAGAACAGGACAGTGAGAACAGTAAAAACAAACGTTGAGGGCTGTTAAGCCGTGACGAGGTGAAGTGATGAACGCTGAAGAAAGAATCTGTGACAATAGACAGGCAAAAGTAGGTCTTATCACTTGTAAAGCAAGAAGAAAAAAGAACGGTAGCCGGTTGTCACGTGTGAGCAACGAGAGAGTCAAGGAGGAAGAGTGAGAGAGAGAGAGAGGGAGAGGAAGAAAACGGTGAAGGGGAGGAGAAGAAAAACAGTAAGAAAGAAGAATAAGTGGAGGAAGAATAAAGAGTGTAGAGTGCGCATCAGAATTATTGAGATAAATCTTACTTGGAAATGGATGCGTGGTCTTCGATCATATAACATCGGTCGTGGTCGCACCAGCTAATCCTGTCTCCTCTCATCACACACTACCAACTTTTGGATTCTACCTTCTTTCCTTCTGGATCTGGACTGTTTGATTCTGAACTTTATACCCTCCGGCTGCACCTCTCCTACCCACGGATTTACACTGGACCCATCTTCTGATTGGAAATCGCTTCAATATACCACGACGTCTAAAAAACTTTTGAACTTTTCCACTTTTGTAAACCTCCTTTATCATCCTTTTTTCTCCGTGTTTTTCTCCTTGTCTCCGTATTCTTTCTGTTGAAGAGCGTAGCTCGAAACGTCAAAGACTTTCCGTATTCCCGAGCGTCATACTAATA
>NC_068983.1:48064043-48066578 GCF_001194135.2 Octopus bimaculoides
ATATATATATATATATATATATATATATATATATATATAAGGATTTACTTTTCGTAATGGGATAAAAGACCAAGACTGTGTATAATATAGAACATAAGTATATATATACGTATTACCCTAGTCTAGATAACTGCTTGTATGCCTATACGTGTGTGGTGCATCCTGTATTAGTGTACGCAGTCTACAATAATTTATCCTTATTTTGGGGAAATGGGTCATAATAGGTCTGCTTATTTTGTTAACCCAGCAGAGAAAAAGAAAACTGATGTTGTCATAAGTAAAATTTGAACGGAGACCTAAACTTAAAACAACAATCTATTGTACTCCAGAGACCTACCACCACAGCAAGTAGTCACCCCCCACCAGCATACCAAACTCATACGGGTAAATAATTGTTGTGTTCTAGAGCACACGCAAACAGGTTATACTTAGACAGCTATCGAACGATTGTTGAGACTTGTTTAAGGATTATGCAAATGCCAATAATCATTTCGAAAGATATTCTGAATATTTTCAATTGATAGCATCAGATTTCATTGAAAATAAGTTTTATAACATTTCCCAAATCTATAAGTCTTATAATCTTAAATAATAAAAGGAAGTAACTTTATAATTTATTTTGCAGTATAACATATAGTAGAATTAATATATTCTATTTTATTATCTATATATTTTGGGGAAATATACTTACCCTACAGAATTTTTATTTTGTTTGTGTACAACTGAGATAAGCACATTTTTCAAGCCTTTATTCCTTTGCAGTACTAGATATGTAATTTATTGTTGCTCTAAAAGTTAGACCTCTACAAACGTTCATACTCAATTGGATAGTGCAGATGTTATTTTATTCTTTACACTACATTACACGTACTATATGAGAGAACATTACTGTAAAGAATTATTCTCAGCCATTAACAGATCTTTAGGTACAGGGAAATGAAATTCTAAGTTCAAAATCTTATAACATCTTAGAAAAAAAAAGTGTTATTTCTTTCAGTTGCCTGCCCCAAACATTGCTTTCCAATTATTTCTTATAATAATGTATGTAGGGAATACGATATCAAAGACCACAAAGTTGCACATATAAATATGAAGAAAATCAAATCTCACTTTCCTTACAATTGTGAAGCGTTTCAGTGAAATGAATTACATTTTTAGAATTGAATATGCGAAGGATAAATTGATGTATTATAAAGTAATTTTCGTTTGCTATCATTTCCATATCGATTATTTAAAGAAGTATTTCAGCAATCATATCATATTATGATAAACACGAGTGGAAGTTTTTGGTGAAACGTTAATCTGAATAATCTTTTTTCCTTTAAATACTTTTCCTTCCTAAGAAGTAGGCGAGAAAATAATAATTTAATGTTTTTAGTTTGACTGTATACACGCAATGTTACAAGATCTTTGTGTCAAATGAAAGAAAATGATAGCAAATTGATTCATGTCTCTGTCTTTTTGTAAATTTCCTCTCTACAAATTTCTCTTATGATTACAATATCTTGAATTTAGTAATTGTCGGACATAACAAAATAAACAGTGTTGCCAAACCGGAAGCAACATTTCTTTCATTAATGGCAATCAACCAAAATACTTTTTTGTTTTGGAAAAGTCACAACGAATAAAATAAAAAAAAATAGAGAAACTAAAATTATATTCATTATATAATCAATTAATTATGAGAATAAAAAAGTTTTCAGAATAATATTCGGGACATAGATGATGAATTAGATAGGCTAAAGGAGAACTGAAAAATCGTTGAGTTAGCGGTTCGACATAAGGGTGGTGGAAGGACAAAACTCATGGACAAGCGGAAAAATAATGACTTGTGATGAAATTTAGTTACATACCTTCCTATTCGTAGTTCGAATCTTATCAAATCTGGATTCACATTATCTTTCACCTTGTCGCGACTATAAATTACCCCACACTCACTGTGGGCAGGCTGATTAAATCAATAATATGTTTGAATACAAATGTTTGCTCTTGTGCAAATTCTAAACACCATCAAGTTATCGACGACATGTGTTCTATTCTAACCTTTAGTGAATTATTCCCTTTCATATTTGCGCAACCCCACTAAGTTTGTGCGATATCTGCAAAGCTCTTTCTCTTGTATTTGTGTTATATGTATAATTAATATTTTCTTCTTCTATTGTATATAGCTCTAAAGCTTCTTGCTGTTATACATGCATAAATCTTTGCCTCTTGTATTTAAATATCTTGTTTGTTTCTGTCTTAGTATACATTCACTAGAATTTTCCTAGTAGCATAACGTCACTAGCGCCTCCAAAACTGAGTGGTCTCAATGGTAATGGCATGACACCACTATGATATTTTCGGTCATTGAACGACGAGGAAAACTCCGCTGCGAATATACCGTGCATCGTGACTTTGTCTAAATTTCCCGTCCGTTAAGTTTTTGTGTAGTTTCTCGTTTGCTCTGATTTCGTCTACTGTTTTCTCCTTGAGTACTTTCTGTTAAACCCTTCATATATATATATATATATATATATATATATATATATATAT
>NC_068983.1:48066588-48066812 GCF_001194135.2 Octopus bimaculoides
TATATATATATATATATATATATATATATATATACGTGTAACATATTTGCCACTTAAATGTGACTATCCACTAAGGGTGACAATGGGTAAATACCCAGAAATTCGAATCAGTGCGTATCACGTCCGGTCGATGATGGGAAGGATGGCTTCCCTTTGAAAATATTGATAGGGCTTAGAAAGTGTGTCAATAGCCAGCTGGAGAAGGTGTTCTCCTGGGGCTACAA
>NC_068983.1:48066936-48067794 GCF_001194135.2 Octopus bimaculoides
ATATATATATATATATATATATATATATATATATATATACATTCAAAGTGTACAAATCCCGAGATCGTAATTCGAGATATTGTAAACATTATAATTACGGTCAGCAGAGAGTGATTATGACATTGATATTGATAGTTGTAACTTGTGATTTTTCTTCTTAGTTTTCTGGTTTAGCCGAAGTTTATCATTGTCCGTTGCATTAACAACTATTTGTTCTTTTACACTTAAAGCTAGAACGTCAAAAGTTTCACGGACGATGGTAAGAAAATTTTAACTCCAATGTATTCTCTTGTAATGTCTAGAAGTATGATCAACGGCGGAGGTTGTATCCAACAGTTGATGTCGATGCTGCTATTGATAGAGATGATGATGATGATGATCTTGATGATATTGCGCAAGAAGCGTAGGAGGTGAATGTAGAGTTGGCGTTGGGACTGATGAGGAGGAAAATGTGGCGTTGTTAGTGGTCATGTTAATGATGACGACGCCGACGACGATCATGATAACGGTGATGATGTTGATGGTGATGATGATGATGACAACGATAACAATAGCGTTAATAAATTCGAAGATAATTAAAATTATGACGAGATTACAATAAGTTTTAGGAATAATAGTTCAAACCTGAGAGAGAGGAAAAAAAATAAACATGAATTATTATTAAGGAGTTATGAGAAGTTATCTTTTGAAATGAATCCTGTATCTCTTTCATTAGAGAGTGAGACAGACAGACATATATTATGTCTATCTATCTATATATCTATCTATCTATTTATATATATATATATATAAATATATGCACACACACACACACACACACACACACACACACACACACACACACACACACACACACAC
>NC_068983.1:48070155-48078617 GCF_001194135.2 Octopus bimaculoides
ATAACTCGAATGTGGAGTCTAAAAACAGAAACAATTCCTATCATAGTAGGTGCCTTAGGTATAATAAAAAAATACTCAGACAAATACATAACAAAAATACCAGGACTTACAAATATATGTAACATACAGAAAATTGCACTACTGGGTACTGCACACATTCTACGCAAAACACTTTCAATACAGTAAACATAAAAGCACCACAGCACATACCCAAGGCGCACAGAGCTGCGCTCGGTAGTGAAGTGAAAGCACGTTATAAAAATAAAACTACTGAACAATAATAATAATAATAATAATAATAATACAGATGACGCTGTTTCTCTAAAAGAAAAGGAGCAACTTTCAAAATACAAAGATCAGGAAATAGTGTTAACTCGAATGTGGAGTCTAACAACAGAAACAATTCTTAGGCGTATTAGGTGTGATCTAAAACCAGTCAGACAAATAAATAACAAAATACACCAGGACTAACAAATATATATAATATACAGGAAATAGCACAACTAGGCACCGTACATATCCAACGTAAAACACTTTCAATACTGTGAAAATAAGAGCATCACAACAAACCACAGCACATACTGAAGGCACACAGAGCTGCACTTGGTAGTGCAGTGAAAGCACTTTATAAAAATAAGATTACTGATAATAGTAATAATGATGATGATAATAATAATAATAATAATATTAATAATAATAATAATGATAATAATAATAGTAGTAGTATTAAGAATAATAATAATAATGATAATAATAGTAAATTGTAGGGACAAAGTTGCCAAAGGGAGAAAGAATGGACAATACCTTACGCAAAAAAAGAAAGACAAGGTCATCACTGCACATTTCAAGCGCCTCAAACTTCTCTTGAAATCGAAGCTCAACTCAAGGAACCTTGTGACTACCGTCAACATATGTGTTGTTGCTCTAGTCAGTAACACACACACACACACGCATACACACACGAGCGCGCGCATACATGCACAAACTCACACACATGTGCGCATACACATACACTCACACATGTGCACACACACACACACACATATGAAATTAAATACTGAACATCTTTGTTTTCAAAATATTATCCTCCTCATAACATATATATAGAGAGATGGTTTGTGAATTGAAACATAAGTGAGACATAATAACCAATTAGAAAAGAACAGGTTATCTGCTAGTGCCACAATTGTTTCATTGCGGGTCTTTTTATGACGTAAACATAGTACAGTCAGGTGTGCAGTGTACACAGTAAACGCGAAGTTATATAATATGTGACGTGACTCTCAGCTCATCAGGTTTACCAAATATACAAGCAAGATTAATCAACAGAGCATCAACACGTGAAATGTCTCATCAGAATAACCGAAATCTATGAAGTGTACTGTGGGTGGGACTCCATTCTGTCAATGACAGAAACGAATAGCAGAATGAGTTTGCAAAGTAAAGAATAGTTAAAAGGCGTTTCCAATCTAAAGATATCATTAAACTTAGCAACCTCGCTCATAAAGGCTGGTATCTGCAAAACATGCTTGTATATTGGCATATACCAGGTGCAACGCTTGATGTTTGGCCCTATCAAAAAGTATTATAAGACAGTTGATTTTACTGTTCTAAAGCGGCCATTTACTGTGTTATATTGTTTAGTACATTAAGGAGTGATATGGTTAGTAAATTCCAGTGGTATTTACTTACTTAATTACTCTCGACTAAAGTGCTTGACTTAATTACTGTTTAATTACTACTTTAATTGAGATTCAGCTAATAATAACTTAAGAAAAGTTGCACGGTATGGCGAATGTCTATAAAACGTCTGAGAGAGGGAGCGAAAAGTTTAAGAATGAATTAGTATATAGAGATATAAATTATTTCCTTACTATCATAGCTAAAATTAGCATCAACTTATTTAATACTACTGCATTCGTTTCAAAGGCATATTTGTACAAAAGAAAAGAAATTGTATGAGAATAATAAGCCTAGTAGCGAAAGTGAGTGAGAAACCTTAAATGTTTTTTTCGGAAAATGATTACGAATTTGATTCAATTTGAAATAAGTTGTTAAAATTTAACAACTAAAAGATAAAATTAAGACGTACGGAAGAAGCCATATTTGCAATACACACACACACACACACACATCTATATTTATACACAGTTAAATGGTAATGTTGATATATAAACCTATATATACAAACAAAAACCTTTAGAAAGCACTCATGTACATATATAAATGCACCCTTCAACAGTTTTATGCAGCTAATGTACAAATGTATATGCATACATACTCACACACAATCCCGCGCACACACAGACACACACACACACACACACACACACACATATATATATATATATATATATGTGTGTGTGCGTGGATGTGTCGTAGGAAACTTGCTTCCCAACCACATGGCTCCGGTTGCAGTCCCACTGCGTGGTACTTTGGCCAAGTGTCTTCTACTATAGCTGCGGGTCGCCCAAATCCTTGCAAGCGGATTTGGTAGACAGAAACTGAACGAAGTCGGTCGTATATATATGCGCACACACGCACACACACACACACACACACACACACACACACACACACACACACACACACACACATGTATATATATATTTACACCTGTCAAGCTGTCATTCTGATAGTGTCGTAGAGCTGGCTTCGAGATATATGGTGCGTCTCAGGCATTGTCATATTTCACAGTGCCCGTGTCATTGCAAGTTCATGCAGAACAAAATTCTTCCAGCCTTAGCTCTTAAGTGGCAATTTGATTATCAACCCAATACTTAAGGAAAACTGAGCTGGCCTTGGTTGGATTTGAACTCAGAACGCAGAGTGCCCGAACAATCGCTGCAAAGCTCTGCTAAGTCTGTCTGTCGGTATTGCTAAATTCGTATATTTGCCTCTTTATGCAGCAAGTAACTACATGCTAAAACAAAACTAGACATTACTGATATAACAAAACAGTGATTGAAGAATCACTGTAGTAGAAATTAACTGGCACGTTGAATAAAAATCGTTATATGAGACAGACGCAATGTTGTTTCTAAATAGTAATTCGTATACCATACTCAAAGCATATACATCGTTCAAAACCTGTTAAACTGCATCATTGGTCTTAAGAAAGTAGTTTACCAGGCTTTGAAACACGATACAGGCTTTGTCATTGACAGACAGATTGCCATTTTGAACTAATACTGTTTTTGCCGTTCATAATTTTGTTACGATTCTCTGCATTGTGAGACCATATTCTACTGTGAATAACATTATTTTTTTTCTAATCATGTTAGATGAACTATAGCAGCGGGGAACGACTTAGCAAATATCAATAAATTTATGTTCGTGTGCCCTCATTAAAATGTTTTGTGTATCGTTACTGTTATCATTATCGAACCCGGTAATTTTTTTCTACTTTAAGTTTGGTACTTATTCAATCAATATCTTTTTGCCGAACCGCTAAGTTATGGGGACGTAAACACCAAAATCGTTTGTCACCCGGTGGTATGGTACAATCACAGACACAGACACATGCATAAGGGCGCACACATGCACGCACATACATGACTACGCACACAATCACAAACGCACGCACACACACACACACATATATATATATACATACATACACGATGGGTTTCATTCAATTTCTTCTATCAAATCACAAGGCTTTATACGATCTGCGACCATAGCAGAAGACACTTGCCCAAGGTGCCACGCAGTGTGACTGTATCCAGAGCCATGTGGTTGGAAAGCAAATTTCGTACCACATAGCCACACCTGCACCTATAGTAAACATTAAAAAATCAAATGATCGCAAATGGTTTCGATATCAAACCAATCTAAGTGATTGTGTGTAAAGAATGTCGATAATTATAATTGTATAATGATGAAACTATTAAGATTTAATTCTTTTCTGTAGGAGAATATAGAAATCAGAAGTAATTCATCTAGGGATCGAACTCAGAGGTTCGTATCGTTTCGTGTTAGCTCCAACACTGTCTTTAAACTTTAATATTGCGTCAGCTACACACATCTCGAACTTACTGAAACCCCGCCCTACCACTTCACGTGCATAAACGAATTCGCACATACACAGACAGGATAAATAGTTTTTTTTTTTGTTTAATTTAAGCATACTTTTTAATATATGAAATTCTCAAAAAATTATACTTCTTTTTCTTGTGAAAGCATACGTGAATTGGTTTCATAATTTAGCAATACATTATCTGTATGAAAAAATTAAAACGAATAAAATTAAAATGTGTAGCATGCAAATTTGTGGAAGCAGCGGAAGATGACGGAATAAAAAATAAAAATAAATACCAAACTCCAAATACTTGCTAATGTAATAATAAAACAGTCGTATTTATAGCAAATTTTGACATAAGAGTTACCTGATTTTTATTTTCCCTCTTCCTGTCACACTTTTACTTAATACGCAAATATTTACAAAATTGCAGATTTTAGGTAGGAATAGGAAGAAAGAAAGAACAAAACGGAGATGCCAAAATATAAACAGAAAGAAAATTGCCTAACTCAGTATAAAATTTAATCAGGTTTAAAATGGAAAGTTTCTTTCATACTTGTAATTTTAGAAGAAAAATCTTTTCTTAGTAAACTTAATTTTGTGCAGAACAAATTAAATGTTACTCAGATGGGAATTGACATATGGAGTATGTGTAACATATAATACTGGTAAATAAAAGACATTTGGCACATGAAGTATAAAGATACATTTGTTGATGTGATGTTATTCTATTATGGCTGTAAGAGTGAGATCTCTTCAATTAATAAGTATTAATTAAAGCAATTTCTCTCTTGAGAATAAAAATGCTGTATTATTAATCCAAAGAACGATCCTTTTTACCTGAAAGCAATTGACTGTCTAGGTATATCTTCAAAACAAACAAAAGGAGAGGTGGTCATAACTGGAATGTATTTAGTGATAGGTTTGCACGATTAGTGATTATTGGACCAATTAAAATCAATTTTCACCAGCACCTTGATCGTACGTACGTTTCAAAGCACATCGGTCAGATCGAAAAAGTCTTTTCATATATGTCCAACCTCTAATGTTTGTCCTATCGATTTTGTTGATTCATTGTAGGTTCCGTATTTTGACGAGGTCAAGATATTATTCTAATCGACGTTTTCCCGTTCTCACAATGAAGACTAATGCCTGCTAACAAATCTGTAAAAGCCTTGACTCCGAACACAATGATGCCGGAGGAAGGAGACGGAATCGGTCCCTGCAACTTAAAATGTGAGAGCAAATAATGCAACATATCTCATCCATTGCTTAAAGAATTCTTCTAACCCACTGCTGTGAATTTATATTTATTAACTACAGAAGGATTAGAAACTGTAAAGCAAAATCAACCAGTTAAGATTTGAGTTTAATGTACCGAGAGCGGAAATAAATAATCTCTCCAGTTTACCGCCCTGTGAAGTATTTAACATCGATGAGAACATTAAGAAATGTCTGCAACATTGTCTATACAAACAATATTCGAGAGGGAAATACGGACATGGCACTTAAACCACTTATCCGTTAACTAAGATATTTATTACACTATTAATCTGCCTTGCCCATTTTCTTTTCCGAAATTACTTAACTGCTTTCTTTAAACTTAGTAAACATTTCCTTCGTTTTAAGACAATGATGGTGCCCCAGCATGGTGACAGGCTTGAGCAGGAACAAGTAAATGCCTAATTTGTCAGCTGCTTGTTATGTTGAACAGTAATGCGCAGCAAACTAATATGCACCCTATAAGATGGAACAGGCGACTGATGCAGTCGGTAAATGTATATGTGATTCAATACATTCCAGTGGTCATGGTCCGTGTTTCTAATCCGAAATTATCATATTCAATATTGAATATTAAATAGCCATACAAAACTAGTTTCTATTCAATTTGCATATTTATATATCCAAAACAGAAAAGTATATTTTATTATTTCGAACATTCAAGGCGACGAGCTGGCAGTGTCGTTAGAATGCTAGGCAAAATTCTTAGCAACAATTCGTTCGTCTTTATGATCTGAGTTCAAATTCCGCTGATATCAACTTTGCTTTTCATCCTTCCGGGGTTCATTAGAATCTATGTAATCGACTTTCTCTCTACCCCCAAGCTGCATGCTTTGTGCTAAAATTTGAAGCCATTACTTTGAACATTCTCCATAACACGTAAACGCCTGTTATATAAACTTGGCCTTATTCTAATAACTTCACAACATATTATATTCATTACAGCATACCTTTCATGATAACAGAACATAAACTCTTAATTGTAGGTCTCCTAATAAAAGGAAATAACCTGTAGTGCATTGTTGTATATAGTCTAATTAATAAACTAACAAATTATCAATGAAAAGGTCACATGTAAGTGCTCCTTCATCGATTTAGTGCAGTCTTCATGGCCAAGAGACCAATTTATTTAATTTAACCTCATTCTTACTAGCAGTTTATTGAGAGCTCTGCGCAATCATTGATTTCTCACTTTCCCACATAAGAACACATTTCTTCGGAAAATTAGGGACATAATTAAATCAACGACTCTGCGTGCATTGTACATCTTGTTTAGGCGAGAGTTATTACCTGAACATTAAAGGACTCAAGAAGATATTGATTATACTGCTGCCATTGTTTATGTCGATGGACCACAAAAAGAGTTATATACGACTGACACACTAAACGCGTGTACGAAATGTAATTCTTTTTTTTTAATTTATCAGAATTTTACTAGTTGTTCGGAGGAAATATAAGCTCCATGTCTAAATCTGATAGAGAAAAACATGAGAAATATTTTCGAAATCGTAATTGATTTAATATAAAATGGAGTACGTTAGCAGGATCATATAACTATAAAATGCGTATTTTCACATAGAAAACAGACAACTGCTTTACATATTCAAACCAAAAACAGGCTCATTGAAATGCTGATTCTCTAGCTACACCTACAACTGCCCATCAAACTTGTTTTAAAAAATATAAGTCTAACATTCAAATATATGTCAGACACAAATACCGCCATCCATCAAAGCCTTATTATTTAAACATGCCTTATTACATGGCATATAAGAAGCACTTACAAAAATGTCTTAAAATCCCTCCAAAAATCGCCTCGGGTCCTACGTGTGAAGTTGGGTTTCTATTACATGCTCTAGTGTACTAAAACAAACGTCTCTTCCCTAATATACGCTACTGAAATTGGGGGACATTTGCTATGCCCGGGCATCTTTTAAGCATTGAAATTCGGTAATTTCATTGGGACGCACGTTAAACTTTAGAATGGTCATGTTCTTTGCACTTGGTAATTAAATTGATAACGCTTGTAATTTAATCCAAATTCAGGAAACAAGAAACACGCCACAGCGTGTATTGGTTTTAAATATTGGCACAAGGCCAGCGGTTACTTGGGAAAGACATAGTCGATTACATTAACCCCAGTGACCAGCTGATACCTAGTTAATCGATCGCTAGAGGATGAAAGGCAAAGTCGGCCACGACAGAATTTGAACCCATAACACACAAACATATATATATGTATACATATATACACAGATACATACATATGCGCATATAAACGTATGTAAAAGGTTGAATGTGCATTCGTCCTTTAAGTGGAGTGGTTTCCAAAAAGAATTCTAACTTTGATCCTTCATATTTTGCTGAGAGTTTACTGGGATAAATTGGGGAAGATATGAAAAGGAGTATTAGTATATTAAGTGTATGACTAATTTATGGAATCAAGTTCTACGTATCCAATCGTATTTGTCAAAAATGGAGGAGGTAAGTTGTTAAAAGGTTGTAAGAAGTTTATTAGTGCATACAATCGTTTCGTATGATATAAATTCATATGAGAATTTGCAAATATCAAAGTACTCATCAGTGCAGGGAAAAAATAATAATAGAAACTTTTAAAAGAGCAGAGTAGTTAGATCTATGAGTTTCATGCTTATCTGTTCCTATCTACGTGTGATAGTGACGGGAGTCAAGTCAATTATTAAGCCACAACTAACGTTAGGGGATGATATAAATATAGAGATATCGATAACTTTTTTCTCTATAGATTAGTATATGTTTTCTAATTACATCTCCATATATGCAGCATAGAGCGAGTTAGGAAGATGTCCAGTGAGAAAATGTAATCGTTGAAAACAATACTTGGTATTTTGTTTTTATAAAAATTCATAAACAGATGAAGAAAGTTTAGCGTAAGAGAATTATGTTTGTAAAAATTTACACTAGAAAGTTAATGTAGGCATTTATGAAAATATAGTGGAAGGAGTAGGAATTAAAAAGAATGAAGTGGATGTGGATTAAGGACTCTTGTTTACTCAAGATCCACATTGCCCATTGAGGTAACATGGAAGTATAATAAAGCTTTTTTCTCTTGTGTGTATTGAGGGAATGTATATACATGTACATACACACACACACACACACACACACACACACACACACA
>NC_068983.1:48078627-48082876 GCF_001194135.2 Octopus bimaculoides
ATAGATTCCTCATTGCGTGTGATGTGGATTTTGAAACAAGACGGTGTATTGAAAAGACAACCACATAAAATACATTTCCGATTTGCACCATCAAGATCTGCAGTTTACTTCTGATTTGTGCGTATCTTAAAATGTATATAACTATTTTGAGAAGGAATATGAATAATCAGAAATTCTCTCACAAAGTTAAGGTTTGCACTTAGAAGTGCTCAAGGGGAAACTGAGATGAAAAATATAAATACATAAAATGATGAGACGTAAGACCAGGAAATTTAAATGGAACAGAAACACAATAGAGGACAATCTCCTAAAGGCAGGAACATAGGAGATGGACATAAGAGGTGTTGGCGGTCGGCAGTTAGGCCAAGAAAGAAAGATCATGGCTGGCTGGCTGGACAATGGTCACGTGGAAGGAGGAGAGATGGGTAGAGGACAGCGGGAATTTAGGATTAGAAAAAAAAATCAGACAAAGAGAAAGGTACAGGTGAGATATACGAGTGGGAATTAGTGAGAGGTAAAGAAAGAGAGGGCCAGGAAATGTGAGAGAGGGGGTCGAGAAAAAGAAAAATGTTAGAAAGTAAGAGGTGTACTAAAAGATAGCGTAAGAGTCGTACAAAATTTAGATACATACCTACTATAAGGTGAGCACAAGTATGTATGTATGCCGCTATATGCATATATAAATATAAAAATGGAAGAAAAACGCAATAGAGGACAATAAAACATTCGAACAAATAGACAATACAAAAGCTGTGACATGAGAAACAACAATTAGAAGGGCAGGCAAAATATATATGTAGCGACTTCCTCACTTGGTAAAATTGGATATATTGGGAAAAACTTTGCTGGCAATAAGGCTGTTAAATATATCTTAAGTGTCAAATGTCTTGTTATTTATATATTAGTGAGTGTACATAACGTATCAACAAAAGAACAATTTATGTTTACATCCGCCTGGCATTCACTGAACAAACTTGTTAAATCACAATGCCCGAGAACAACAGATGTATATTTTAAATTTAATATAACTTTTAATTTTAATATAAACATAAATTATTAAAACTCACCAGTTGGTGATGAACGTTTTTTTATCCTGTGCATTTATAAAACCAATTGATGTAAGCAACTTATATTTCCCAAAATCTCTCTCTTAGGTTTTGTTGTTGAAATGCATCAATATCTGGGGTATCCAAAAGAAACCGGAAATTTTCAATATTATTTTATTCGCTTAGTTTTGCATGTTTACACTTTTAGCACCGACAAGGTATTCTCCATTTGAAGCGCGTTTTCCACTATTCGAAGCAGTACGGGAACTTTTGTGATGACTATTAAATCATCCGTCGATTTTTTTCTTCACTCCCTCCACATCTGCAAAAACCGTAGCACCAGTTTTCGTCACCAGTGGTGACCTTCGAAAAAGGGTCCGGATGAAGTACCAACTGTTCTTTCAGTTCGTGACACTCATTCAGTCGTGACTGCTTTTGATCTTTGTGAGCAAGCGAGGCACAAAGTTTGCTGCAGCTATTTTCATTCGCAATTCCACGCTCAAAATTCGTTGGTAGGAGCTCCAGGATACATCAGTTATATCAACAACTTTGTTCGGTGATGTTAGGTGATGTTCCTCCAAGATCAGTTCTTGAAATTTTGTGATGTTTTCATTCGTTCGGAAAGTCGATGGACTTTATGAACAAGGTTGGTCTTCAAGCGACAAGTGACCATTCCTAAAGCGCGGAAACCACTCATAAACTTGTGTTTTGCTCATGGCAGCGTCCTTCTAAGCTGTTTGAAGCTTGATAACTGTTTCAGCCGTCGTTTTCCTCCCCCAAAAAACAGAATATCACAGAAGCACATTGTTTCTTCGTTTCAGCCATCGCAAAAATCAACGAACAAGGTAGAAGCACTGCAAACCAAAGACGCAATGCATAGCAATACGACACAAGAGAGCGACGCCGGTCGACAGACTGATGCCTGAAGGTCGCATGAAATGGTTTATGGCGGTGAAAGCCTGAACAACAACAGGATTGTTCCACAGAGAACATTTCTGATTAGGAGAGTATTGTAGTTCGCTTGAAACATTGCGTATTGCCTGTAAACAATAATGATAGTAAATAGTAATAATGTGTTTTGAACGGCACAACATTGCACTATAATAACAACAATGGACTATAATAACTGTTATAATTTAATCATCCATTGTCTCATATAATATTTCGGAATATAAAAATTCCATTATTTACATTATTTACATTTGACGGAAATTTGTTTTCATCTTGTTTGTTGTTAAGACAACGTTTCGACTGATATACCCTCCAGCCTTCATCAGGCGTGTTGGGGAAATTTTAAACCTGGGTTCTCATTCCTAAGGTGTTTTTCGATGTTATTATTATTATTATTATTATTATTATTATTATTATTATTATTATTATTATTATTATTATTATTTAGGTCACTGCCTGAAATCGAACCCGGAATCTTGGGGTTAGTAGCCAGCGTTCTTAAATACTATGCCATATGCCCACATGCATATGGCATAGTGGTTAATTGATCAAGTCACTGCTACAATCGAGTTTCCAGCAGTGACTCGATCAATCCCTAGGGATATCTGAAGAAGAAATTGTTATATTCCGAAATATTATATCAGACTATAGATGATTAAATTACACCAGTTATTATAGTCCATTGTTTTTATTATAGTGCATTGTTGTGCTATTCAAAACATATTATTACCATTTCGGATTACTTTGGGGTACCCCTTCGTAGATATTGCTTGCTAATTACATGTTACAAAATAATACTCTATCAAAAGACGTGTGTAAAATATATATTTTAATCAGATAATTAATAGTAAGAGCACTATTAATATCTCGTATGAACTTGTGCATAATTGCAATCGTGTTTATATCGCTGACTGGCGATAGCAGTCCGCTACGGTCCCTGAACTGACAGATCACATACGTATGTATATAGCTATGTATGCCTTCGTCTATGTGTATGCATATGTCGGTATGTATGTATGTATGTATATATGTATCTATATATCTATTTGTCTATCTAACTCTGTGTGTGTATACACAAACACTCAAACATACACATACACACACACACACACATACACACACACACACACACACATATATATATACAGAGAAAGAGAGAGAGAGATAGAGAGAGAGAGATAGTGAGAAAGAGAGTGAGTAATGTGCTTGTGTGTGTATGCATAATTGAAACAATTTGGAAAGGAATTGATGGGCCTTATAGAAATAGTTTGAAACATGTTGAACTTAATAAAAATAAAAGCAGTCCATATTATCCCATGTCTCTTACATTTTATAAATCTAAAACAATATTTCGGCATGAAAATAACACCCTGTAAAAGTAAACATTAAATGGGGATAAAAAATACAATGATAAACTTGGAAATCTTTTAAAGTTTTTAGTGAGATATTTTAGTTATTACTTCAAGTATAAACTTTCAAGGAAGTGAAGAAAGATGAAGTGCGTGATAAGGAGAGAAAGATGAGACGTAGTAGAAAAACTAATAACATTTACTGTTACATAAGAATGATTACTGTTATCATTTAGTGTTACTGTGCAAATCAAGGCGTTTCGTGATCGAGTTGAGCTTATTACTCAACAACTTAAGCAAAATGTAATCTGAAGATGTCTATTCATCTCATTATTATTAATTTAACAAAAGCGGTGAGATGGCAGAAACGTTAGCACGCCAGGCGAAATGCTTAGCTGTATTTCGTCTGCCTTTACGTTCTTAGTTCAAATTTCACCAAGGTCGACTTTGCCTTTCATCATTTCGGGGTCGATAATTTAAGTACCATTTGCGTACTGGGGTTGATCTAATCGACTGGCCCCCTATTCCTCCGAAAAATTTCGGGCCTTCCGCCTAGAATAGAAAAATTTATTATTAATTTAACGGTTTCATCTCACGTAAATATGCCTGAGAGAAAAAGAGAAACAAAAGGAAAGTGTGTGTGTATGTGACGGAGAGAGAGAGATAGAGAGAGAGAGAGAGAGAGAGAGAGAAAGGCTGGGCTATAATGAGAGACAGAAAGTGAGGGAGAGAAATCAATTGCTAAAAGACGTATTTCGCGGTCCATTGATATTCCGATGTCATTTTAGTTTCGCTGTGATTGGATTTTGCTATTTGATCTGGCCTTATTTCTTATATATACACATTTACACGCACACACACACTCACGAGTATGTGTATGTCTATATATATATATATATATAT
>NC_068983.1:48086638-48087569 GCF_001194135.2 Octopus bimaculoides
TATATATATATATATATATATATATATATGTATATGCATGCATAAAATGGTATGCATTCATATATCAGTAGATATACGCAGACTCAAGTTTATATAAATATACTCATATGCATACACGTATATATGCAAACGAACACAGGAGCGCATGCGCGATTTGGTTGCACTTTCGGGCATTTTCGTCAAATGCACACAAGTTTAATGTAGCAATTTCGATTTCTAAATACATTAACTAAACAGTTTATTGGTTATTGTTCGACTGAAAAAAAAAAATAATTGAAAGAAATAAACGAGGAAAGAAAATACAGAAAGTATAGCAGGAGTGAAAAGAAGAGGGAAAATTTTTTAATGAAAAATATAGGAAAATAAGAAAAGAAGAAAAAAAGACCTAAAAACATTGTAAATACAAGGAAGTATAAAAAAAAACGGAAACGTTTAGTTTTCTCCATCTTGTAAAATAGTTGAATATATTGTAATACATCGTTGAAATAGATCGTCTGTTTATAAGACAAGTCTCACATCAATCACTAAACAACCCATAAAATAGAAAAAAATAAAAAAATAATCACAATTTCAGCAATTAACCTAAGGCTGAAATATTTCAGAGAAAATAAATAGATACGTTGGGTAATTAACGTTCATTCAAAAGACTTGTTCCTTCGTTGCTTATATCACGCAAACCGTTGCTATCTTATCACCTCTCCCATTGTCATCATGGCTGTCAGTTCTCTTTCCCTACTCGTGTTTTCTTTTCAGTCTATTTCTCTCAACCTCTCTCTCTCTCTCTCTCTGTCTGTCACATTCTCTCTCTTTTTGCATATATATGTCTGTGTGTATGCGTGGGTATACAAATAAAATTTCATAAATATGCATATATATACATACATATATATATATGTATACATATATACATATTCATGCAAACACAATATAT
>NC_068983.1:48087954-48089491 GCF_001194135.2 Octopus bimaculoides
ATATATATATATATATATATACGTATGTGTGTATATATGCCGATGCATAGTTGATAATTACGAACGAGATCAAACAAAACCATATACACATTAGGACGCCATCATATATGTAATCAGTACTACTTGAGTATATGTTATCTGTAAATGTCCTTCGTCCTTCGTTATATATATATAAGTATACGTACATACATACATGAAATCACACATACCTGCATTCAGTTACACATGCTAACACATGAGCATCGGAAACAATTTGTATGTGTATGGCTGCACATATGTGCATACATACAGACAGTAGAGAAATAGAGAGAAAGGAAAAAATGAAGTCATGTGCATCAGAATTTCCCAGATAATTGTATGTATATATATTTATAAGAGCTGTCATTATTTTCTACACAGATATTCGCTCACACATACGTAGTTTCATAGCGACATACCAGCTCGTTCTCTTATGTCGCCTTTATCACACGTATACATTCAAACTCAAAGGATAACACATAAATATGCTTACACGTATATATCAATGTTTACATCTTTATAAGGACCATTTATTCTTCCAAACATCCATCTTCCTTTTCATTGTATCTCGTTTCATCATCAGCAGTCCTCGGCCAATATCGAATTTCGTGTGAATTATCTCTACAACTAAACGAAATAACGTTAAGATAAGTAACTACAGAAACAAAATAAAGAAAGAAAAGAAAAATGCCTTTAAGCAATGTCTAGGTATTTAAATAAAGAACCTAAGTTATAGAAGGAATAAAAAAAAATAAATACAAGATGTTTTTATATATGATATTTACGTTTTATAATGGAATTTGATATGTTAGGTTTGGAGCCTTCCAATACAATTGTTAGATTGTTTTGTTGTGTGAGCTGAAGATAATTAGGGAATCACGTGCCTAATATGGCGTCGGCAATGCATATCCTAGGTTTTACACGAGAGTTCAACATATAAAATCTATTGGATCTGCTATTTATTTTCATTATTGTTAATGCATTATATTTTGTTGTTGAATTTGTTGTCCATTTTTAGGTCAAATATTCTTGAGCAGATTTGTAATTTAAGCATCCTTAATGATCATTCTGTGATTTTAGAGTCACTTAACACCATAAAATGTAAAACATGTTTTATCTATGAGTGTATGATTATGATTTAGAGAAGTTTATTCTTGCCAATTGGTCAAACAATACTTCAGAGACTCCATTGTTCTTTTCAGCAGCAATGTTAGAAATGAAAATGATTTCTATGAACTATCTATCTATCTATCTATCTATCTATCTATCTATCTATCTATCTATCTATCTATCTATCTATCTACAGAGAAAAGGGAGAGAAATAGATATAATTGAAACATTGCTTTGGTCCAGTGGTAGAATGTCAGTCATATTTACAAGACATGTGAGTTCGAGTCGCACGGGCAGCCTTTGACTGTCTTTAGCCAAAGAAGATTTTTTTAAACCAATATTTACACGCAATTATTTTAACTTATCTACTCCGAGATTCGATGTTCCAATATATATATATATATATATA
>NC_068983.1:48091454-48095816 GCF_001194135.2 Octopus bimaculoides
GAGAGCGAAAGAGGAAAAAAGAGACGTGTGTGTGAGCATATGTGTGTGTGTGTGTTTGAAAAATCAATCGATTTAGAGTTTTGAAAGAGTTATCCGCAGGTTAATTATTAACAAATACCAAACAAAATCAGCAAATTTTTAACAGTTTTAGCAGGAACGGCCGTGTCGAAAGCTGATACAATATAAACTACGTAAAATTAATCTGTCATATTATGAATTGAATTTAACACATCTATATTATCAGTATTATTCATATTAACCACTCAACTCAGACTTTATGTAAATTATCGCTTGATCAATGAACCGCTTAACCTTTTATAATTATATCATGTACAGCAACATTCATTAATTTATAGCTTGAATTTAGAATATCGTATTACGTAAGCAATTTAAAGGGGCCACCAAGCAATGGAAAATTCCTGGCGTTAAAAAAATGAAAGTATTTCATTATTTTACAGCATAGTTTAGTTTAAATTCTGGTAATATAAAGCTTTTTATCACCAATGATTTAAAAAAGACGATGTTCTCAATTTGGAGATATAGCTTCACTACTGTTAGAGAGAACTGAGACTATTTTTGTTTCCTTAACTTTCCATTCATCCTACCATATTTCATTTAAGAGATCTCGAAGAAAAACAAAATTGCCTGAAGTTAATACACCATACAAAAATAGTTGATAGACATTTGGCATTTCACAAACTGGTATTTGAATATGATGCAGATAGCTCTGTCAGCATATATTTTTCTATAAAGTAAATAACTTAGTAAGAGGGATTTCTTTCATATTGTCCACCATTCTGCTGATGATGAGAGATTTTAATCCATGGAAGACCCTTTAAATTTAAAAAGAAAATATAACAAAACATCTCCTTGTGTGCAAAACATAAAGCAAAAATTTACACAGACATACTCAAGGAAGATTTACAAGGATATATGCCTTTTAAGGTTGGTTCATGAAAGAGTATATTGAATTTTGGAATCATAAAACGATATAAATATGATACTTAATGGTTTCATTCCTACAAATATGCCGTACTGTGTCTTATGTCTACAGCAAACAGTATTTAAACTAATGTTTTATAATTAAATCGAAGTTGGGTGTAGAGGATTTGTAGGACAGTGTGAGACGACTGCTGTTATCGTTAGGCCTAACCCATCGTAAGGTAAATACCACCATGAGTGATATCCAAACTACGGTGGAGAAGGCTAAGCCACAGGATTTGGTTAAAAAGAGACGATTAGAGATGGCTAGAGAAATATTGAGCTTTGTTTTTAATAACCAGTTGATCTAGCAAGTGGGGCCTCATATCAGTGAGGGGTGTGTGTGCATTAATGCCGTCGATGACCCCATACACCTGCTGGCTTCCGGTATGCGGAGTTCTCGACTGGTAGCACTTGCACGTGCGAGTTGTTTGCAAGACATCTAATGTTTTATAAATTAAATTAACTTTGTTTGTCGCCGATCCGTCCGTAACTGATACAGTTATGCTTATCACGAATTAATGTGATAACACTAGTCGGTCATCAGTCAAAGATTTTGCTTAGACAGCAAACGCACGCTCTAGCCACCATCCACAATGTACAGGATAACTTAGCGTCTCGGAACGAAACGCATTTGTCTCATATGTTCTATGATACATTCTAAACGATATTTTTTTCTTCTTTAATCATGTACCTGTGATAAACGACGGTGATGTATAATGTTTAGAGTGAATACTGGATTTCATTTCATTAGATATTATACATTTAAGAGGCATATATGAATAATATGTTATAATATACTAATTAATATGTCCAGAACTTGTATCATGCAAATGAGATCGCTGTGTAGATGTCTAGTTTAAATCCTTAACGAATGAACAACATTACATGATGTGACTTTTAGTGGTGTATTTGCCTAATAAATTTAAGATGATAATGAGTGAGAACGATATTTCTCCTTTTATTCTAGCAAAGTAAATATTATTCAAAGCTTGTCATTATTGTATGAGAAACATGCTTATTGTTCATACAATTTGAGAAATATGCTTGAAGCTTCTGGCTATTGAATTAGAGGATGAGTAGATACTAAATGGGAATCGCATCTGTAAAGTTGGGTTGGTGAAAATATAATTAATTGAAGAGTTAAAAGGAATTTCTCAACGAACAATTTCTGTATAAGCAATGTAAATAATGAATGACTATGGAATCCATAGAAAGGATTGCAAAGAGAAAGCACAATAAATAAAGATGAATAATGTTTTGAAAACGAAAGTAAATTGCAAAGAAACAAGCAATATCACCACAAATAGAGAAGAGCCTAACTAATTGGAAGGTTACATCAATTGATACCCTAAACTTTTCAGGTTCTAAAACCGTAATCCAATTATACGATGGCGAAGCGACAGTAGTCGATGAATGCTATTGCTATATAGTATATCAGCATGAAATCATGATCGGTTACTAAAAAGAATAAACGATATCGATTTCTCTATAAAAAAGGGACCATACTCAAATTACATAGAAATAACTATAATTTTTTTCCAAGCAATATATAACGACCTGAGATCTGCACTCTTAGACATAGCTACGTATGTGAATGATAATGGCATCTTACCTGCGAAAGAACAGAGCGTCGTCGTATGATTGCAAAAATACAGATATTGGTAAACCAATGAGTTATCGGAAATAGAAAGAAGAGAAATAAAAAATATAAATATGGAAGGCACTGAATAACGAAACGCCGTTCACGACATATCAGACTCTTGGATAATGGAGATAAAGCAGACTCAGGAATAAAGTAGTAAGTTATACTATACCAAACCAGAACAAAAAAAAACCTCGATAAAACTGGAATAAAGGGATAACAGAAACAAGAATCATACACGTGAAAGCATATTCATTATACGGTTTCTTTTGTGTTTCCCTATTCTCTCTCTCTTCCTTTCTCTCCCTCTCTTTCTGCATGCACACACACACACACACACACACGCTCGTTCACGCACGCGCACACATTGGGTTAACAACAAATATATGTTGTCTGTCTTAGTTAATTCCTTACACAATAACTAAGGCATTAAAAATTTCGCAGTCTCAGGGGCAAATTGCGAGTGTTATAGTTTTTAAAGAAATTTACAAAAAAACAACGTGGGTTACCTACTAATGGAACTCACAATTCTAAAGAGAAATTTTGTGATGTAGAATTGCTTAAGTTTTTCGATAAGTATGATAAATAAGCATCATATTAATGGACACAGAGCTCAGGATTAAACTAGTGACACTAGCTTTATTGTTTGCAGTAGAAAACCATGGGTTGAACAGTCACTTCAATAAAAACTTTTCCTAAAAAGATGGATGATGTTGACAGCAATTACTGAATATATCACATGCCTCCCGGTTAGAAAAGGCCTATACGAGGAAACTGATTCGTATTGTCATGACGTTAATATCTGCATATCTACAAGAAAACTGGAAGAAACATGCATGGATTCGTTAATGTGAAAAGAAATTAACTGGAAAAAAGAGCGATGAGCTGCAGTTATTCAAAGCATAAGATAACATGCCTTGTGGTGATATGTTATGGCCATCACATTTGGAAATCATTATCACCCTAGACTAACGTTGTGCTCCGTTCCACTAATAATGTTTAAAACACCTCCTTTATATAAATGACTTAAAAGAACTGTATACACCGTATAATACCCAGCTGGAGAATCTCATGAAAGTGTGAGTCTAGATAAAAAATATAAAGAAAATTACATGGAACTAGACAAGTATGCTAACATAAGATGAGGCAGATGAATTAATTTGATCGAGAATATTATATCATATCCAGAGACTGATATAATGTAATTAAACCAGATTAACGCTCATGAATATTTGGAAGTAGGCAATACTGACTAATGATGGAAAAATCAGAAAAAATGTATGTCACAAGAATGAGGCTAATATTAAAAATTAAACACAATATATAGAAATAAGATAACATATATAAACACACATGTGACCCCAATTATAAAGTGCAGCTTCAAAATAGTAGATGGAAACTGAATTGATGAAATATGATAGCAGTTTTCTGAAACCAGCTAATAGGTTAAACTTAGCACACACAGAGAAAATTAGGACTACTGCATACAGATAAGTAATAGAAAATAACAATAATATCATATGTGTATGCGTGGTGTGTATGTGTTTATGTTTGTGTTTGACAACCTGTGTAGGTTTGTTTGCGTCCCTGTAATCTAACAATACGGCAAAATATACTTATAGAATATGTACTAGACCTTAAAAATATATACCGAGCTCTCACACACTCTCTCTCTCTCTCTCTCTCTCTCTCTCTCTCTCTCTCTCTATATATATATATATATATATATATATATA
>NC_068983.1:48096655-48097320 GCF_001194135.2 Octopus bimaculoides
TTTAACCTTAATTCTTCTTTCCCCTTCGGACTCAACGCAGCTCCCTCCTCCTTATGACTCTCCCCTTTACGTCTATGCAACACATTTATTTCTTTTTATTTCTTTATTTTTTTTTCGTTTTTACCCCCCCTCGTCCCCTTTACATTATATCCATTATTCTCTTGTTATTACACTCACTACATTTTTCCACTTTTTATCTCACCCCTTCCTACACGCACACATACCCACACACAAAAAATACACGCACCCATACACACACATGTAAGCACACCTCCCACCCCAACACACCACACACACACAACACATATGCATGCACTCACGCGCTCAAACTCGCCCACACACTTATACAAACGCACATACACACGCACAATTGCGCTTACACACACACGCTAACAATCACACAAACATACACACGCACACACACACCCTTGCACACATAACCCACATATACCCCCATTCACAAATACCTCCCACACACCTGACAAACCATACATACCCCCATTCACACATACCTCACATACCTCCCATACACCTACACACACACCTCCCACACACCTTACATATATACCGCCCACATACATGACAAACATACATGCGCGCCATCACACACACATATAGACGAACGCACATATATACACACACACCCATATATACGCGCACGCCTA
>NC_068983.1:48099348-48100850 GCF_001194135.2 Octopus bimaculoides
TATATATGTATCCATATATGGATACGGGGCGTCACAAAACGTAAACAAATTGAAATACGAAGGCGAACAAGACATGAACCATAAAGAACGGCTCTTCATCAGTTGTCGGCTGTTTATCTACTTCACATTTCGAGCAATTCACGACACTATGAGGCTTCGAAAAACAGTTGATCCCGCGAACCAAAATAAAATTTGGGATTTGCGGAGGGTCAAAGTTGGTAACAAAAAAAGGACAGTGGAGATGTATAGCAAACCAAACGAAACGAAAACAAAATATGGAGGGCCGTTATTCTAGACGACGCAAACTATCGAACGTTGGAGGAATATTCTTTGATAAGAGAATAGACAGGCGACGAGATAGATAAGAATGTATCTGGTCTGTGCGACGGACTGAAGGAAAAGAAAGGTGATCACGTAAGGAAAAGAAAGATGGACAATGGTTACGTGTGAGCAACGAGAATGAGTAAAGGAGGAAGAGGGAGAGAGAGATAGATAACGGTTAAGGGGTGAAAAAAGAATTAGAGAAAGGATGAGAGAGAAAAAACGAAAGGGGGAGAAGAGGAAAAAGTGTCATCTAGTGGAATTGAACACGAAACCAAGTGGTTACCTAGTGAAATTTTTAACTGCACAACCATGCCTGTGCCTACAACTACAGAGCTGCCTCCAACTACAATCCTCAGTGATGCCTTACACATATTTCTTTTTTCATATCTTGGTAGATAATCCGACTGCTAAATACGCAGCAACCTAGCTATGAATCTAGGAATCCTGGATATAGGAATCTTAAGAAAAGTAGATATTTCTATGAGATAATTAAAATCTTTATTACAGATATTTCCATCGTATTACATTCCAGTTATTTTGATCTCTAACCGTTCGCAGATATCAATGGCTAGATGTCGTACATTGATGATTAATTCGATCGAAATGAAGCGTAGGAGTAAATATAGAAAAAGTATTCATCTCGGAAGATGCATTTAATTGTTCAACATACTATGGAATCACATGTGGCTACGTGCTAAAAGGCTTCCTTCTCAATCATACGGTTTCGTGTTGAGTCTCATTGCGTGGTATCTCCTACTTTTAACACTCGGTCGACTTGTGAGAGGATTAGGTAAACGGAAACTGAAAGAAGTTCGTAATTTATATGTATATACAATTGTAACTAAAATTTAAAGATGTGTTAAAGAATATTCCTTATCGGTTTCTTCTTCTTCTTCTTCTTCTTCTTCTTCTTCTTCTACAGCCCCCATATATGCATGTATGTATACACACACACACACACACACACACACACACACACTATATATATATATATATATATATACGACGGGCTTCTTTCAGTTTCCGGCTACCAAATCCACTTACAAGGCTTTGGTCGACTCGAGGCTGTACTGGAAGAGACTTGCCTCACAGTAGGACGGAACCTGGAGCCATGTCATTGGTAAGCAAGTTACTTACCACCCATCCACGCCTGCGCCCATATATGTATGTATATATAT
>NC_068983.1:48101439-48101770 GCF_001194135.2 Octopus bimaculoides
AAAAAAAAAAAAAAAAATGCATATTTATAATATTCATAAAAGATAAAATAAATGAAAACATGAAAGGCACGAATAGCAAGCGCAATAGAGTTATTGCTTCAATTATTGCTGCAGGCAGTTTGCCTGCGCCGTAGGGTAAAATTATAACTGAAGCAAGCGACAAAACTAGTGGAACGTTAGGCAATTCTCGAATGTGTGCTAAACAGGCTGAAAAAACATGCACACGGAACATCCCATAAACGTCTACGCTGTACGTGAAATCTCTCATTGTGGTGTGCGTGCAGCTCTTTCCGTATTTCGTGTAAGTATATATATATATATATATATATAT
>NC_068983.1:48102249-48109870 GCF_001194135.2 Octopus bimaculoides
TATATATATATATATATACATATATATATACATATACACACACACGCATATATATAATATATAATACACACACACATATATGTATATATATATATATATATATATATTTATACATGTATGTATATATATGTGTGTGTGCGTGTGAGTGTGTGTGTGTATGTGTGTGTATGTGTTTGTGTCTGTATACATATATGTATATGCATATATACACATACATATATTTTTTAACATGATTATACACACACGCATATACTCATATACACACAAATATATATTTGTTTATAATATATATGTATTATATGTATATTTATCAAAATATATAGGCACACATATATATGCTTGAATATACATATATTTACGCACATACTCACATCTCTACATATTTATGCTCGCACACACATTGATATGTATATATATTATACTATATTACATTATATTATATTATATTACATGATATATTATGTCATATTATATATATATATAAGGACACACACACACATATATCAGTCTGTGGGTGTCTGAATTAGCGTGTGTGTGTACACGCACATGCCTGGTTACATGCATGGTTTGGTGGTTTGTGCTCCTCTGAAAATTCAACACAAGTATTTTTGTACCGTTTTTGCACTGCGTTCATATTTTTTGCGCTTCAGGCAAATGCTTTCATATTTACAGTCCGTAACGTAATGTTTTTAATAAAGCAACAGGTACTACATAACGACGATGATGGCGTTGTTTATGATGATATAACAGTCAAAAATACCTCACGTACAACAACAGAAACAATAACAATAATAATGATAATAACAGGATTAAGAAAGAAGAAACAATGAAAGTGGAAAGAGGAAACGGACAAAAAGGTTAAGTTGAATTGCAATTCAACCGAAAATGTACTAAACGGAAAAAACAAATCGCAACACAATATAGAAATTTACTAAACAACAAATACTAAATAAATCAAAGCAATTGTGAATATCTTGAAAAAATCGACAAGTTGAGAGTAAGTTACAACGAGTAATCCATTATGCTTCCGATGATCTAAATTATGAACTTGGAGTTTGCATTTAGCAGTGCTTAGACACAGATAATTATAGAAATTAATAATAATGGTTTCACAGTTTGGCACAAGGCCAGTAATTTCAGGAGATGCAGAAAGTCAATAACATCGACGCCAGTGTTCAACGGGTACTCGTTTTATCAATGCTGAAAGAATGAAAGGCTAAGTCGACCTTGGCAGAATTTAAACTAAGAATGTAGTGTAGAACGAAATGCAGTTAAGCATTCTGCTAGCTCGTCACTTTATAGAGATTAATAATAATCCTTTTTACTAAAGGCACACGGCCTGAATTTTGTGGGTGGGGGAGATTAGTTGATTACATCGACCCCTGTGCTTTACTAGTACTTAATTTATCGAACCCGGAAGGATAGAAAGCAAAGTCGGCATTTGAACTGAGAACGTAAAGACAGACGAAATGCCAGTAATAATATTTTTCGGTGTGCTAGCGATTCTACCAGCATATTGTTGTGTCAACGCCTTCAAGCGAAGAAGTAGGAACGCCCAAGACATATAAATAGAGGTAGTCTGGCCGTGGTAGGGAGTTGAGTAGCTGTTGAGTAGCAGTCGTGTAGCGGTTGAGTAGAGATCATCCGAAAGTGCTAGATAGCAGTAGCTTGAGGCATAACACATATGTTACCATACAGTGTGTGTTTTGTAGCTAGAGCAATAAAACCATTGTCCACATCATTCTTGGCTGTCCAGTCTTTGCTAAGGCTGATTAAATCCTCAAACGTGTTTGAGCCTGTATTTATACTCATCATGTAATTTGCCAAATATTCGAGGTGAAAATCGATGTAGAAATGAGATAACGATATGGCAAATTCAGCGGATGACATCAACACTACCAGGTTAGTTAGAAAATGCTGGTACAGATTGGCTTGAAGATCTCGGAAAGCATTTCTGGTATAATTACCAAGGAAATGAGCAAAATATTTTTTTCAGTCTGATAATCATTCAATCGATTTTGTCTAAAACAATGGTCATCTTTTAATGTACATAAATATGTGGACTTTTAACTTTTTTATTACTGGATGTATCGACAGAAAAATAGTCTCATTTGACACAATTCTATCAAACCACTTGCTTTTGCGTGAATTTCCAGTGACTTTTTTGAAGTAGCAAAGGAGGCGATATTGTCACGTTCACAATATTTTGTTTATATTATCAACCGGTTTATGTATGTGTGTATTCATGTATATGTGAGTGTGTGTGTTTGTGCGTGTCGTTTTAATGGTTGTGACTGTTAATAACATCGTCCATATTTTGTGTTTCAATCTTAGTTATTTCTATAGAATAATAATTTTCATCCTTTATTGAGCTGTTCGTGTTTATGCACTTACAACCGTTAATTGCCATTCTTCTTGTTTCTAAATGATATTTAAGATTTGAGGGCGTTCTCATTGTTGTAGACTCCATTCAGTCTGTGTGACGCAAATTCAACAATAAAAATTATTTGTAGTAAGCAACTTAAACTACTACTAGATTTTTACAGTGTCCAATCTCCCATCGGCTAGTTTCACACAATCACAATATTGGTCTAACATGCTGCACGCGTCATGTTTTAATACGCAGACGTATTTGACTTTTCAGCCTTTCACAAGCAATAAAGGAAGTTACGTACCCAAGAAGATTTCTATACGATTAAAGAATCTGCTATTCTAACCCTGTTGGAGCATAGACGGTCACTTGACTGAAAGCACTAACTTTGATGCTCCTTACACCCAAGACCACAGACACAAAATCTGGGTACCGAAAGATGGTCCTTATCTTGAAGGCCGAAACAACACTGCCATTACACCTTTTAATTTAAGCCGAGTAAGAAACGTGTATATATTGTAAATCATTGAGAATGATTGCGAGAACATACGAGTTGGAGATCCGGGCTTGACTGTGGTCATTCAACAAACAGCTTTCTTGCTGGTCACTTTTAACATTTTGGTTAGAAAAAAGAAAAGTAACTGAGTGGGCACGCACATTTGTCATGTGACAAACATGTAATGCAAATTTTCTAATTGCACTTTGAGCTGATTGTGACTTCCGATCGCACAGCATTTCTCTACATTATTTGCGAAATAGTTCTTAATTGTCAAGTTATTGTTTATGCATTTTCTGACAAAGATTGAAGATAAACTTTGAGGATGTTTGAAGGTGGTCGTCTCCAACACTACCTTTCTGTTCGTATATTGTTTGAGATATATACATATTGAGCCTTCACTGCCTTATCTCTAAGCCCCAAATTTAGTGTCTGCGAATTTTTCAATTCAATGTTTAACAGTTTTGTTTTTTTTTGTCCATGGTCAGTAAGTCACATTTGCCTCTCTAACATTCAAAAGAAATGACAACTTTTTTCCTTCGAACTTTGCTTGTGTGACCTGGACATCATTACATTTCAGAGAGATTCAGTACTGAGTTGTTGAATCAGAAATATCGTTGTGGCTAATATTCTGCTCAGTACCACAGATTTATTTGTCAGTTGCTTGATCTTGAGCCAGTACCTTAGTGACTGAAAATATGCGCATCTTTGATGAGGAGCAGGAGTAGTAGTAGGGGAGCATCATAGCCATATGTTGAGAGGGATTCTTTAGGGTTTGAATAAATGTGATAAAAGCAATGTTTGAAGGATATATTAGGCATTTTTCATACTTTCTAGGGGTAAGAAGCAGGAATTGACAGTTGCTATTCAAATCGTGTTACACAGCATTATTATTGTGTAATATGTTTCTATCCTTCCTTAATACCGGTTCCCATATGCTGCTCATATCTGCACTCGATCTGCTTAGGGGGTTGTTCTGTCCTAGCATATGTTTTAAAGAAGGATAGAAAAATATTAGATTTATAAGTACTAAAATTCACTAAATAATTGCCCACGGGCATTTGGCGTAGTGGTTAAGAGCGCGGGCTACTAACCCCAAGATTCCGACATCTATTCCAAGCAGTGATCTGAACATTATTGTTGTTGTTCTCTTTTTAGTGGTTTTCGATGTTTGTATGCTTCACTGCTACTATTGTTTTGATGGCAACTTTTTGTTAGCGTAGTCGAGAGGGTAAGAACTTTGGGTTAACGAAAATACGGCTGTGTATGCGATTGTTGTTAGAATTGATATGCTGTATGACCAAGGCACTTTATTACACATTTCTCTATCCTCTCCTGGTGAAAATACGCAACAACCTAGTACGGTTCTGCACTTTTACAACCTTCTTTCTTATCAGCTATCACACCCTTGATCTTTCACAGTGTCAAGACGATGCTAATGTCTTCTCAAGAAGGTGTAAGCACCTAAAACAAACGATGAAATCATTACTAATCTATTATTTCATTCTCGCCTGCGAGTGTCAGAAATATGCTATGTAATTATGATGTGGCTGTATCGATAATTTAGGACCGAAATCTCGAAATATGGAAACCCTGCCTTATTCTCAAGGTTGAAGTTTTATCCAATTCCTTTTGTGTTTCCTCCATATACTACAAGATGAGTTCACTAAATCAAGTGATATTGATACAGAGTAATAATACGGATTATGTATCTGTGTTTGTAACTCGGTGGAAGAGACAAACGTGGGAGGCATTTATATACATTTACATATAAATATACATATGTACATATATATGCATAACTATTAACGTTTATTAACCCCGCCGGCTTTCATTACTTTATATTATGCTAAATGTACGAGACATACCGAATATATATAACACCACGAGACCTTCGCTTTTAATACAGGATGATCAGTGGATTAAATCTACTTTTTGTAGCAGGACAATTAGTGAATTTGCGTCGAGAACCGAAACTTGTTTCAAGGAAATAATTATATTTATCCTGTGCATAGAGTGCTCCAGTTTTTATGCCATGCAGCTACCATAGCTAACCTCAGGAAATATTAAAGAAAATAAAATCTAAACTACTTTCATATAGAAGAAAATATATACGAAATTTGATTTTATAAGATAGACAAGTTCAATTTATCTCTAAATTGATTTTGAACAATATTTGTATCACTTTGTCATTTGTTTGGTGAGAAAAGAGGGTGGAAAGGATAATAATTATTAATATGATAAGAATACAATAAGAAATAATGTGAATGAGTTCATTATCCATTGTGATATACAGTTTCACAACATAAATTATCCGCCAAAACTATAATGTGGTTATTGAGAAAATACGACTTCCCTCCATGGAGGTATCGACAGTATACTACGATATGATGTTTATGTGCAACCGCGTATACGTTCACACATGCGTTTAAAGGTGATGGGATCCTTTTCCTCTTTGACCTGTTTTAGGACAATGTTAAATAGGGCAGCACCAGTGGAAGAAAAAAAATTGCTGCAGTGTATTTATGTGTTGTGATCCTGAATTGGACAGAGGACGCATGGTCCGTGGTCCTAGCCTTCGATGAATTCTGAAACTAATGTTGAGGTCGTTTGGGCAATGCTCGTGGTATATTCTCCACATCGTGCAAATAATGTATCACTCATGACGACGTTGAAGAGAATACACACGCACACACACACACACACACACACACACACACACACACACACATACACACACACACACACACACACACACATATTCTTCCATATTTATCTCTTTATGTATATATGTATGCATATGTGAAAGTCCAAGTGAGGGTGAAAATATATATGCATACGGTAATAGATTTGTTTATATATATCTATGTCTATATATATATTCGCATGTATGTGAGTGTCTAAGCGTGGGTGAAAATATACAGAGTTGGACAAAATAATGGAAACACCTTAGAATTTCAAACAATTCTATTTTAATATGGAGTAGGACCGCCTTTGGCATTAATTACAGATTCAATTCTATGAAGTATGGACTCGTACAAAGTTTGAATTGTTTCCAAAGGAATTTTTATCCATTCTTCAGTAAAACAGTCTCCGGTTCTTGTAGAGATGATGGTGGAGGATATCGACTCCTTACTTGTTTTTCTAAAATGCACCATAAATGTTCAATAATATTGAGATCTGGAGACTGCGGTAGCCAGATAAAATGTTCAACGTCTCTAGAATGTTTCACGTGCCATTCAGTAACAATTTTATCTGTGTGAATTGGTGCATTTTCATCCCGAAAGATTGCGTTTCCCTCTGGAAAGAATTCCGCAGCCATAGGATGAATTTGATCAAATAAATAAAATGCTTAAATAGTCTCGACTATTAATTCTGCCATGAAGGGAAAACCATTGGGCCGGCGGATTTCTAAGCTATAGCCCCACTCTCAGAACATCAGAGATCCTCCTGTATGTCTAACAGTTGGAAGAAGGCAGTCTGGGTCAAATGCTTCTTTTGGCTGTCTCCAGTGGTCGGAAATAGGGTAAAGAATGACTCGTCCGAGAAAATAACATTCTTCCACTGCTCTAGGGATCAATTCTATTAGTTTTTTACTCCACTCTAAACGCTTTGCAACGTTTGTTTTTGAAAGTAGTGGTTTTCTTATTGTAATCCTCCAGTGAAATCTGGTTTTGTACAGCTCCCGGGGAATAATTTTTGTGGAAACTAGGTCCTCGACGTGGTCATTAAGCTCTGCAATAATTTTGTGATCCTTTCTAATAATTCGCATTAGATTCCGACGGTCCCAATCTAATAGTTTTGGTTTTCTTCCGGAGTTTTGTTTCGACGAGAAGGTTCTTTTTTCCCTCTTTCTCAAAGGCTGTCATTACATTCGAGACAGTACTTTTTGATACATTAACATTTCGGGTGCTTACTTTACGCTAGCGTCAGCCATCCGAGCACCAACAATTTGACCTCTTTGAAAGTCCGATAGATCTGTAATTTTAATGAATTTTAATTACCTTTTTCTGCTGATATCTGAAAAGAAATAGCAATTTTAGCAATACTTATTAAGCAACATTAATGATAAAACAAAAAACGACAATAAACAAGATTTTGACGGTTTTATAGATATTTCAAAATTATGATGCTATGATGCTAGGTGTTTCCATTATTTTGTCCAACCCCTGTATATGCATACACTAATAGATTTGTCTATGTATGTATGTATGTATGTATGTATGTATGTATCTATCTATCTATCTATCTATCTATAAAAAATAACGTCGACCACTAACGTGGACAATTAATGCGCTAGAAATAGATCACATCTTGTGTCTATTAAGGCCTCCTGATAATTAATAAATATTAATTCATATATGACTAATTTCCAGACTTTATAATAATATTTATCTATATGTAGCTGTGCGCATGTGTGTGTGCTGCATTACAGTCTTATACCCACACATATACTCGCACGCGAGCCCACACACACACACACATTTATATACGTCTCACACAGACACGGAATTACATGTTGAAAATAAAGAAATGAAGACAACTTCAAAACAAAAGTGTAGTATTACGCTTGTGATAAGCAGTCTGCACCATGAAAAGCAGGAAGCCACACTTTTTCAACACACACTCACAAACATACACACATGTATATATTTGTGTATGCGTGTGCATAAGTGCATTAATGCATACACACACACACACACACACACACACACACATATACATACATACATACATACATACATACATATATA
>NC_068983.1:48110180-48111232 GCF_001194135.2 Octopus bimaculoides
ATACAATGTTTATATACCAAAAAGATTTTATAACATTTTTCTAACGTATTTCTAACATTTTTCTGACATAATTTAAATATATACTTTAACCATGTAACACAAGCCTTCTGTAGTTTTTTCACTCTTATTAAGTAGCTTGCTTACCAACCACCTGGTTCCGGGTTTAGTCCCACTCCGTTGCACCATTGGCAAGTGTTTTCTACTGTAGCCTCGGGCAGACCAAAGCCTTGTGAGTGGATTTGTTAGACGCAAACTGAAAGAACTGATAGGTGGAAAGCTGGCAGAAACGTTAGCACGCCCGGCGAAATGCTTAGCGGTATTTCGTCTGCCGTTATGTTCTGAGTTCAAATTCCACTGAGGTCGACTTTGTTTTTCATCCTTTCGGGGTCGATAAAATAAGTACTAGTTGCGCACTGGTGTCGATGTAATCTACATAATCCCTTCACTACTTGTTTGTCCCCTCTATGTTTAGCCCCTTGTGGACAATAAAGAAACTGACAGAAGCAGATCGTGTATATATGTATGCTTGTGTGTGTGTATGTGTTTGTGTTTGTCCACCAACATCGCTCGACAACCGATGCTGGTCTGTTTACCTCCCCGAAAACTAGCGGTTCGGGAAAATAGTACGATAGAATAAGTACTAGGCTTAGAAAATATAAGTCCTGAGATTGAATTGCTCGGCTAAAGGCGGTGCTCCAGCATGGCTGCAGTCAAATTACAGAAACAACTACAAGAAGAAAGGACAGAACATACATACATACATAAATACATACATACATAAATACATACATACATACAGACAGACAAACACACTGTAACATTTATAAATACATATGTGTGTGTATGTATATGTGAGATTATGAACACGTGACAATTATAGATTACTCAGAAATGTATAAATGAAAAGAGTATATTTATGATATCTAAAATATTACTAATCTTTTGAATAATAATGTCTTCCTAAAAAGACATGACGCCTCGAGCAAACAGAGTTAAATCTTTTGCCTGGTTTTGTTACGAAGAATAATGACGTGAGCCGAATATGATATACA
>NC_068983.1:48111332-48111616 GCF_001194135.2 Octopus bimaculoides
CATCCATGCTACCCACTATACACCCTGTCAGGTTGCAAGTGCTGTTGCAGACGTTGATCCTGCTGAGGAGATTTTCTGTGCTGTCACAGACATCAGGTGACATCTGGATTATGGAAGTAGGAAATCCTGTAGTTACTAGCGACATTCGCTCCACAGACTGGTCTTGTTGGTGGTCCCACTACAGGATTAGTTGTTACTTTGTGGTCCTTACGGAGCCCATACAGCGTCTCGGGATATCATTGTTCCAGGATTGTAAGTTGTTGGCTGTGCGCTTCTGGGGTCTA
>NC_068983.1:48112854-48113424 GCF_001194135.2 Octopus bimaculoides
CTGTTGTATTCGATTTTTTCTCTGTTATTGTTTTTGTTTCTATTGCTTGTCCTCATGTGTTCGTTTTTGCTGTTGTTGTTGCTGTTGGTGTTCATGGGATTGCAGTTGTCTTTGTTGCTACGGCTGTTGTTGCTACGGCTGTTGTTGTTGCTGCTGCTGTGGTTATTGTTGGTATTGTTGTTGTCGTGATTGTTTTCATCCATGTTGTTGTTGCTGCGGTTATCGTTGGTATTGTTGTTGTTGTGATTCTCGTCATTCATGTTGTTGCTGCGGTTATTGTTGTTGTTGTCATTCGTGGTGTTGCTGTTGTTGTTGTTGTCATTCGTGTTATTGCTGCGGTTATTGCTGTTGTTGTCACTCGTGTTGTTGCTGTTGTTGTTCTTGTACATGTTTAAATTCGAACGTATTTTTGTGAACGACTTTTCGATTTCGGAGAGGCATTGGATGGGGTTAACCTTGTGATATATCGCATATTTCGGTGGTAGTTGAGGTAGCGATTTTTCATCTGGGTCTGTTGTTATTCCACCATAGATGTTGGCTTCGTTGTCTCTGTTGAACTCTGCTGGTAGA
>NC_068983.1:48113524-48116178 GCF_001194135.2 Octopus bimaculoides
TAACTGTATGTATACATGATTTGCGTATCTTTCAAGTGAGTAATTGTGCCTATAGCTATCTTATTAACACTTGCCAGAATTGTTTTATAGATAAACATTGCAGACATATAAGAAGCTGCTGGCGCCATTCCCTCCGTTTATATCCGATCCTTGTTACATGAATGAATAACATTTGAAGTATCATAACTTATGTATACGAAGTATCTTACAACGTTTGACAACGTCGTAACAGAGTTTTGTATAGTCCACAACAAGCGAATATTCAAGTGGGTACTATCAGAATCATAAAAACGTGTGTTAGTAAAATCCACATATTTAGCACTAGCTCTCTATGTACCGAGTTTATTTCTCATGAGATCTACTTTATCATCATCCTTTCCTGGTCGATTTCGAAGACAGCATTCCAGAGTGTCACGTTGGTGGAATTATTAGATAGTCAAGCAATATATCTCATTTGTGAGACGATTTCGGACAGTCGCCTATTTTGCGGCAGTGATTCGACGCTGACTTATTTGACATTAGATATTCTAATGTCTCTCCCATTTCAATATTTATCTTATTCACAGTCAGTTTCTCTCTTTTTACATTTTTTTCTTCTCTTTGTTCGTGTATGCGAGCATATTACTCTTTATGTGTATGGAGAAAGAAAAAGTGTTTATATCAAACCTGCCATTGTAATGTTTCTTTCTCTCTCTCTCTCTCTCTCTCTCTCTCTCTCTCTCTCTCTCTCTCTCTCTCTCTCACGCTCTTTACCTGTATCATTACTTTTCTGCATGTGTGCACGTGTGTTTCCTTCCAGTGCCAAAACGTACTGTCGCTAAAACACATTGAGTCCACTCACTTCATGCTATTATGCTGTCTGTCGTTCATATTTGTCCTTCGTTTTCAATAGTTACCACAATGCAACGTCCAGTCTGGGACTCGAACCCACAATCTCGCAATCGTGAGTGCAACGCCTTAACCATTAGGTAACACTGAGAGCTTATCCATGTGTATACACACCATTTGTCAAGAAACGGGATATATTTTCAGTGACAAAATATTGTGTGTAGTGAGTAGCTTCGTCACCGATTCGAACGTGCTTCAAGCGTATTCGAACTGATAATAACATTAGAATCTTATTTATCACTGTTAAGCGCTCCCCCTTTCTAATTTACTTACGACGAGCCGCCGCCGCACATCGCTGCCAGTCGCCGTATGGCAACTGGAAAGGAATAGCAGAGTCAGTTTCTTCAATAACCTCGTAGCACCGCCTGCCTGGTGTGTTGAACGAAGGGGAGATAACTACTCCAAAAAGCTTGCATCTCACGGTCTAGATAGGTGGCAGTGCGAGCTAATGTAGGTGTCTGCACACCATTTGTCAACAAGCGAGATATATCTTCAGTGACAAAACGCAGTGAGTAACTTGTTCACTGGTTCGAACTTGCTTCAAGCGTATTCGGACTAATTATAACATTAGAATTTCACTCATCAATGCTTAGCGCTTCCTACCGACCACATGGTTCCGGGTTCAGTCCCACTACGTGTCACCTTGGGCAAGTGTCTTCTACTATAGCCTCGGGCCGACCAAAGCCTTGTGAGTGGATTTGGTAGACGGTAACTGAAAGAAGGCCGTCGTATATATATGTATATATATATATATGTGTATGTTTGTGTGTCTGTGTTCGTTCCCCCAACATCGCTTGACAACCGATGCTTGTGTGTTTACGTCCCCGTAACTTAGCGGTTCGGCAAAAGGGACCGATAGAATAAGTACCAGGATTACAAAGAATGTCCTGGGGTCGATTTGCTCGACTAAAGACCGTGCTCCAGCATGGCCGCAGTCAAATGACTGAAACAAGTAAAGAGCATATATATATATATATATATATATATATATATATATATATATATATATATATATATATATATATATAGAGAGAGAGAGAGAGAGAGAGAGGGGGGGGAGAGAGGGAGGGAAATAATTTTATCCTCAAACGCAGGATACGCTGACAGATTTTTTTGCAAAATATGGATATTGTATCCTGTTCAGGCTTTAATCTGTATCTTTCAATACATCTCAATGCTTCTGAAGCAAACTTTGTTGACGTTCAACCTAAGTTGAATTTAATAATACATATATACATATTGTACGTACTTTTTCATCAACCCCCTTTATAATGAAGAGAAAAGACAATATTTTGCAGACAAAAACAACAGCAACACTTATTATTTCAAAGTGATTTGTATGTTGGGATTTATACTGTCATATTACTATTTATACTATTTATAGTACTTAAAATGAATGGTACTTAAAATAGGTGCAGTCTAACTGAGCTTAATTTAAATAGTTTTCGATCATTAGGAAACACTTTGGTTTTTCATATGGAGACTAACAATGTTATCTTTGTTTTCAGCCATGATATACTTCAGATGCTTGATTGCTTTTTGAATATCATATGACTGGGTGGGACTTAAATTCATTTATCAGCATTATGAACAAGTTGTCTCTTGAATTTCAGTAAGTAGAAGATAAATGTATGTGAATCACATCTACCATTTAATGTCACCCTAGATACGATATATATATACATACATACATACATACATACATATATATATATATATATATATATATATATACATAGTTATAAATATATAAATATATATACATT
>NC_068983.1:48117745-48118567 GCF_001194135.2 Octopus bimaculoides
TATATATATATATATATATTGTAACATATAATTGCATGCGAAGTGTTGCGTCGTATACGGGACAGTGCTACTGACGTTTATACCCCAAGAAGACATCTATTCCAGCTGACTAACGACACATTTTGTATCTGGTTAGTGTTTGCAAGGAGAGGTCATCAGTCCAATTCCTAGCCTTACGTGATAAACACGACTCAAGTTTCTGTGTGATTACCTCTCCTCAGCGTGTGTTAATCACCAGCTAGTGATGAAAACTCACTCCACTCGCAAAATACTATATGCTTTTTCCAGAAACGAACGGTTGCTGATCGCGAAAGAGGAGAAGTAAGCTATATTAAATCTCTCAGCAAGATGGTAACAGTAGCAATACGGAATCGTAACATATAATTGCAAACCAACTGTGGCGTCCTATGCAGGACGGTGCTACTGAAGTTTAAAGCCCCAGGAAGACATCTCTTCTAGCTGGCTAACGACACACATTCTGTACCCGATTAGAAAAAGTATATAGTATTTTGCGAGTGGGGTAGGTTTCCACCAACAGTTGGTGATTCACACACGCTGAGGACGGGTAACCACCCAGAAATTCGAATCCATGTGTATCACATATGGCTAGGAATGACCTTCCTGATCGTTCGGAGATTGTGTCGTTAGCAAGCTGGACTGGTTGGCAAATATATGTTACGATTCCGTATTGCTACTTTTTACACCTTGGTCAGAGATTTTATATATATATATGTATATATATATATATATATATATGTTTAGTGATAGATATATAAGTATGAATATATATATATATATATATATATATATATATATATATAC
>NC_068983.1:48118577-48120489 GCF_001194135.2 Octopus bimaculoides
TATATATATATATATATATGCACACACACACACACACACACACACACACGCACACACACATATATATATATATATATACATACATACAGACTGTGCGATCCTTTACATCAACGTCCTTTTCAATGAAGATAAAAAGATATTTTGCACACACAAACAACAGCAACACTTATTATTTCAGAGTTATTTGTATTTGGGATTTATACTAGTATTTATGGTACTTAAAATGAATGGTACTTAAAATGGGTGCAATATAACTGAGTTTAATTTAAGTAGTTTTCGATCATTAGGAAGCAATTAGGTTTTTCATATGAAGACTGACAATTTTATCCTTGTTTTCAGCGATAATATACTTCAGATGCTTAATTTCATTTTGAATATCGTATGACTGAGTGGGGCTTAAATTCATTTATCAGTATTATAAACAAGCCGTTCTTGAACATACTACTGGTCGTCGTCTCTGGAAGTTCAGTAAGTAGTAAATAAATATATCTGATTCACCGTCTGACATTTAATGTCATCTTAGATACGCTATTTTCGAAACAAATATATTTCATCTGATATCTACTGGATCATTGTGCCTCATATAGTGCTAAAGCATCTCAAACATATATATGTTCATTCGTTATATCTTATATGCCTTTAAGGAGTGGCAGCCTCGATGTCATGTACCGACATTGCCGGCGTATAAAATGTATTTTATTTTTAAATGCATCGCAAAAATCTCCGGTGATTTTGGACAAACTCTTCTAGTAATTGCAAAGGGAACGAAAGCAGATGATATTCTTGCATGCTTTAAATCTTCGGATCTGTGGCACCGCATAAAAGTAATGAAGCATGAATCAAATATGCGAGCGTTTCTCCATGGTGATAGATTATCTGGACAGATTTCTCAAGACATTAATGTTAGAAAAAAGACGAGTACTTGTAGACAATGAAGATGCAGTAAGTCCTTCATCTATTTATACAATGGTGAAATCAGAAACAGAACTCAATAAAACTTTCACAGATATCAGTGCACATTATGAGGATCACAAATGCTTCAATGAAAGGGCAATTCTAGCCCCATAGAATGTAAAAGTAAATGAAATAAACTTTGATCTTCTAATATGCCTTCCTGGGAATTGTCAATCTTCCAGATCTATTGACACATTTGTTGATCAATCAGAAATAGTAAATTATTCATTCCAGTTTTAAAAGTCTCTGGAACCATAAAATTCACCTCCTGATGAGATTGGCTTGAAACTTGGAACACATATAATACTTCCAACAAATTCGGAGCTTCCAAAAGTGAGCAACGTGACAAAGCTTATTGTGAAAAAATGATGCTGAATGCCATAAAGTATGCTGTATACTCTCCAGATGAGGAGCTGGTAATAATTTATTAATTATAAGAACTCCGTTAGTAACCACAGATTTACCAGTACAGTTTAAATGAGTGCCGTTTCCGCTGAGGCAAAGTTCTGCTATGTCCATCAGTCAATTTCAGGGTCACGCATTATCAGTAGGTGTTTTGCAGTTTGTGGGAACTTAATTCTCTCATGGGAAATAGTATGTTGAATGGTCATGCGTTGAAAGTTAGAGAGAGCTTTTCATTGACACTCCATTGGGAAAAATTCATAGCGTTATATATTTATATCATAATTTCCTCTTATGTACTTTCTGTTTGAAGTTTATTATTGTTGCTGATCTCACAGATAATTCTGCTTCAATATATATATATAGGAAATCATTGATATCCAGTTGAATTAGATACTTATGCTGAAGAACCAGATCAATGATTGCCTTGTTCAATTAAGTGGAGGACTTGAAACGGTCATACTGCATCACCTCTTGTTGCTTATTTTGATTATTTTGATCCGGTTACTTATTTTGATTATACATATATACATATACATAGATACACCCCCCCCCC
>NC_068983.1:48122723-48125661 GCF_001194135.2 Octopus bimaculoides
ATATATATATATATACACATGATTGTGGTCAATAATTATCACAAAAATCTTTCCAAAATATGTAAACAAAAAATAGCTACCACATATTTCTACCTGTCCTGCAAATGTAAAATGCTTCATAAGTAAAACTACCCCTAACCCAGTCAATGCCCATGAACATTATTACATCAAGCATATATATATAAGGTGAGCGTCAAACAGTTCAAAGTAAGTTATAATCAACACACGTATACTTTTCGTGGAACGAAACGTAAAATGAAATGTCAGTATCTAAATATATAAGGGGACTAAATTTAAAAAGAAAAATTCAGTACTAAGTGAAAATATCGTTCTATGCAGAACCATAGCAAGTAAACCAAAAACGTCGTGAACTCCGTATTGAATCCTACTGAATCCGTACTGAATCCTACCAAATTCTTCTCTTTCAAATACCAAATGCTGAACTGCAACTTTGAATCAGTTTCTACTTGCAAAATCTTGATAACTAAATTTCAAATCTAAAACTTTCCTCACAGGCTACATATGAAACTCTCTTTTCCTTCTGTGTTATCGCCTTCCGTAATTAATTCTAGATAAAAAAAAAGAACTTTGTACGAACGGTAAATATTGTAACGTTTCACTTAATAATCTTTAGCCTACAATACTGCGATTATGTATATATTGTCACATGCATGCCTGTGTGTGTAACTAACTTTCTGTATACATATTGATAAAGTTGCACCTTTGTATATGCATCTATGGGTATGATCTACACTGGCATGGAGGTGTGAATAGAACTAAGGTCTTATTGATGTGGCAAATATGAAAGCAGTCTTCAGTATTGGTTGGGATCATGCAGCGTAGAAACCTTTGATGTTAGGCTAGAAAAAATGACAATACTTTTTTTTGGAATCATTTCAAAACCAACTGATTCCACGATATAGGGTACTCTATAAATAGAGGTATTAATTACTGAAAATGATAGAAAATCACCAATTAAAGTTAAAATAATGTGACCGGCTCTAATGTTAGCTGCAATTCGAATTGCTAAAGTTAATGGTTGGACTCTAATTCTTATAATTTCAATCAAAGGTAAGAAAAGAATTAAAAAAATGAAGGAGTATCTGAAGGTGATAGAGATGCAAGGGATGAATATCTATTATCATGGTAGGAAGATAAAATTAATCTAAATCATAGAGGGACGGAAAGAGAAAAAAGATATAGCTAAATGTCTAGTAGTTCTAAAAACATATGGAATTATACCTAAGAAATTAAAATTAATGATTATTAAGAATAATGATGAAATAATAAGTGAAAAGCACTCCTACATGCAGTGTGGTGTGTTCTTATATTCTTGGTATGAATATGTCGGCGATTTTCTTAAAGTGACGAGCTGGCAGAATCGTTAGCACGCTGGGACGAATTGCTTAGCGGTATTTCGTCTGTCGCTACGTTCTAAGTTCAAATTCCGCCGAGGTCGACTTTATCTTTCATTCTTTCGGGATCGATAAATCAAGTACCAGTGAAACACTGGGGTTCGATGTAATCGACGTATTCCCCTCCCCCAAGCTATCCTTGCGGCAAAAATTTGAAATCATGACGCTGTCTACCAAACCTATAATGAATGTAAGAAAGAAGAATCTGGAGTCAGCATATCGATAAAAATCAAGGAACCATTGTAGATATCATTGAAGAAAAAACTCCCCTCATCTGACCATATTCATAAACAAGTTAAACCGTTCGAATGAGTATAGTGTGTCAAACGAGCCTATTTTCGATGATAAACAGCTTTATCAACGACAGTTAGCTAAGTGCATCCCAGAATAATTAACCTGGTGATAAATTTCTATCAACTAAAATTTTAAAGAAGATGAGAAGAAAACTAATGGTTGTAATGCACATTACTCTTTAAAGGAGTAAGGCAGATAGCATTGTTTATATATCTCTGAACAGGTGTTATAAGACGAGCACATATCCGAAAGTGTCATTAATTTCATACAATGTACAACTTTTCCATGATACTCTTTCATTTGATATAGATTTCTTTTTTAATTTTTGCTACATTTCTGATCTCTCCGTTATATAAGGATGCACACTGATGTATGTAAGTTTCTTTTTCAAATGTAACCCTGGAGTATTAAAGAGGCAAATTTGACTTATTGTGTCTTACTAATTTTGCCCGCCTAAATTTGCCTTTTCTATATTCAAAGAGCACGATGATAATTTGCTGAAATAGTGTTCTAAATATGTTAAAGCATCTTTAATGCATTTAATGAAGGTCATTTGCTCAGCTGATATCGTTTTTGTAACGTAATGAAAACCTGTAATAAATATTTTTTTCTCAAAGTCAAAATTGCAGTAAACTTCACTCATTGTGCCTCTCACCACTTAATTGAATCCAAATACATAATGTCTACACACTTCAGCGAGAAAACATTCCTGTGCTTTGTATAAGTGCCAACATCAAATGAAAGTCGTTGAAAATATATAACTTTTAACAACTCAGTGTGTGCCATTTTTCTGTAACCAGGATCTATTTACATGGCATAACTAGATATAAACTATCAGACACGTTCACACTAAACTCTGTCCTGAGATGAGAGGGAATTTGAAATCATTAACTTAACATCATACATAATTAACAGTAATTTATATCAAAAGTAGTGGGTATATAATCAAAGCATTTCTGATGACAAACATGTGTGTTAATTAGAGTTAATTATGAATTTAATACGGTGGCTGTAATAAATTTATCATCAATTAAAAAAAAAAAGACGCTACAACTGTAAATATGAATTAAGATTTAATCGGGACTTTTACACTTGACAACGATAGATAAGAGAATATCACCTAACTATTTTGGGTTGCTATCGTAAGCAGTCATCTTGTGAATAGCTGTCTGAATGTCTGAATGATCTATACACACACACACACACACACACACACACACACACACACA
>NC_068983.1:48125671-48130085 GCF_001194135.2 Octopus bimaculoides
TATATATATATATATATACATATATTGGTGAGGTATGTGTGTTTGTGTATGTATGAATGTATGCATGTATATGTAGATTGATAGATAGATACATAGCGATATACGGAGGTAAGTGTTAATTATAATTATACTTGTAATTATACACCGTATAAGAGTATATGCACGTGCTCATCCAGATATACAGTAATATATGTCATTATGTACATGATCGTATTTATAATTATATAGATTTATGTATACTGTTGAATAATATAATTGATTCAGAATTTATTTGGTTACGATATCAACCTAAAAATATATTATATTTAAATATTCAGAATTTTTCTACTTCTTACTCAGAACACTCATAAATTGTTTGCTTTCTCATTAGATTCTCATTTCATACTAAATTAACCTCATTTCGTAGTGTCGGAGAAAAAACAAAAAGATGACTACATTTTTACATGAATTAATATTTTAATTCTCGTGGCGGATAGGCAGACACAGCCATTATTATTCCATTCTTAATATCTTCTCGATCTCACCGGTATTATTACGGTCGTTGAAACTAGAGTGCTGTTTTCGATCAGAGCTGTCACCAGTGGATTCAAGACAGTGAAATTTTCGCCACTTAATCCATTATAACACTTCGAAAGATGAACTCTTCGCAATGATCAAGAGTCTAAGCGTTAAGTAGCGAACGAAGGCTAAAGAATTAGTTAAAAAAGAAAATCGATCATATCAAAACCAGATCATTTTTATTTGTAAAATCGATCTAGTCAAATATCTTACAACCGTGTATTTTCGAGCACAGACTCTAACGCATATAAAAGAATAAAGGATGCATTATTAAATGAACAACGGCTAAAATAGTAGTCAATAACCAAAAAAAGGAAGATATCTTAACACCCAAATACACATATCTTACAGTGAGAGACCTCGAACTTAATTTCAACTATCACACCAATTATTCCTTCAAAATCAGATTTACGTACCATTAGTAAGAAAATCGCCGACATATTCATAACAAGAATATAAGAACACACCACACTGCATGTAGCAGCGAACTCGCGGTTTCGATTCCCAGACCGGGGGTTGTGATTGTTTATTGAGCGAAAACACCTAAAGCTCCACGTGGCTTCAGCAAGGGTAGTGGTGGCGAACCCTGCTGTACTCTTTCACCACAACTTTCTCTTACTTGCTGTTTCTGTTGTGCCTGTGATTCAAAGGGCCAGCCTTGTCATACTTTGTGTCTCGCTGAATATCTCCGAGAACTATGTTAAGGGTACACGTGTGTGTGTCTGCACGTTAATTTCACGAGCAGGCTGTTCCGTTCAGCGGATCAAGTGGAACCCTCGTCGTCGTAAGCGACGGAGTGCCAGTGCCAGTGCAACTTCGACACAAGGTCATATATAGTCGGTGGTGGGGTGATATACTTATTGCTACCTATATTTATATAATCTGGAAACAGAAAATATCTTGACAGTATGTAAACCCAAACTTGTTGATGCCTATCAAGATATCGAAGAAAAAACAGGATCTTTTTTAAAACGGGGGCCACATTTTTCATTAACGAAACACTTTGAAACTTGGAACACTGGTAGAATGTGTCATATAAAACATCTTTTTCTCTTAGTCTTCTTAAAAAAAAAAGAAATCCATAAATTATTCCATGTTAAAGTTGTCATATTTCTGTAATTTCAACCAATCACTGACGTCCATTCAGCCGATATACATTAAGTGCCGACTACATAAACAAACGATTCTGAAACAATTAACCCTAACCCTAACCCTAACTCTAACCCTAACCCTAACCCTAACCCTAGGGTTAGGGTTAGGGTTAGGGTTAGGGTTAAGGTTAGGGTTAAAGCAAACTTAAAATGAAAAAAGCAAATAAAACGAAGGTATGGAGATTAAATACGCTTTACATCGCTTAATGAGCCAAAGGAGTAAAGGTAAACAACTGAATACTTGTCAGTGATTGGTTGAAATTATCGAAATAAGACAATTTTTTACATGAAATAAATTCGAATACAAAAATATTTTTCTGTTCTATAACACAAAATAGATAAGTATACGAAGTTTGAAAGTCTTTCGGTACCAAAAACACTACGTAAAACATTAATGAAAAATGTGGCCCCCGTTTTAAAAAAGATCCAAAAAACATTTTATCGACCCGCACCCACCGATAATAAAGGCGAATTCGATATCAGTGGAATTCTAGCAAAGGCATTTAGAAAATACTCTGTAGAATTTTGAAATTTCACTCATTATACATAGCAAGCGTGTTTTAACTACTTTAGAAATGCTTCTATTTATGGCAATATTATTCCAATAGGACAGTGAATCCTCTCCTGAATATAGATAAATTAATGGGACAGATGTTTAAGATTAAAACGCTCATTTATTAACGATATTAGAAGGAAAACATCGTCAGAGTCATAAGCGTTTGCGAAATTGCGTAGAATCAAATCATAGACGCTTGCAATGTCAAATAATATTGACAGCTCTAATGAAATTAAAATGTTAAACTAATTTTGTAATTATAGATATGTTCATTTCAATGAACTGAAGTCACTTCCTGAAAATTGAGAAATTTATTTAGCAAGACAAATTATGCACATATTGGATTAGTAACTGAAGTAGAATTCATTTTCTAAAGTAAGGTAACAGCTACCTATGTGGTGAAAGGTCTACTACTACATAATCCTCATGTGTACAACATAAAATTAAATAAAGAATATCGGAAGATACAGAAAATACGGAAAATAAATGGAAGAGAAAGGCACATGACAGAACAATAAACCATAAGCAAAAACATGCTTGCTGAATTTGCAGTAATTGAAAATAGGCTTACGATTCCCTCGATGCCCCTCTCTAAATATGGTTTTAACATAGGTCCAAAGTCTAATATTTCTAAATCGATTAAATCGCTCCAGCATTTGAGAAGTATTTTAATATATCGATACCGAAAGGACAATTGGAGGAACTGACCATAGCTGGATTTGAATTCAGTACGTAAAAAAAAGAAGGTGAAATACCGCATAATAATCTGGCAATCTACTGCCAAGAAGATATTCTTAAGAAATGACATAGAATCCTTACTATTAATCAAATAAATAAGTTCTGATGGTGGAAAAAGAATAGTGTGTAAATATCGCGTTAAAATAAAAACAGAAACGACAAATAACGGAAAAGGCTGACGTTTGCCAGTGGGACGCGAGCCTTTCTTCTTTTGTAAACCTGACAGTATTCGATTTTTTTCTATCCAAAGAGTTTTGCACACTATTATTTGTAGCTTTATCTACTTTAAGTTCCACCGTTAAAAAACAATATATATATATATATATATATATATATAAACTTTAAATAGAGCTCAAAATTGATCCGTTGAAAATACTTTATTACAACAATAATAACAATAATAATAACAAATAAATAGACCTATGTACATTTCGATAGAACATCCAGAATGATTAATACTTATCATAAGATATTATAAAATATTATAAAATATAGGATACTCCATCTCCTCAGGGTCCCATTATTATTGCTATCATCACCATCATTATTATTAGCAATACACATCCAAACTAAAGAAACAGTATTATTTTGAACTTCTTAAAAAAGAAATTGAGAAGAACTATAAAACAACTAATATGAATACACTAAGAAATGCAAATATGGAAACTAAAAAATTAATGAAGAAATTTAACCTTTTAAATAGGACTGAGCCTATAGTGCCAAAACAACCGAGGTTCATCTGGAAAGATCATAAGAAAAAATTTTGAACTGATCCTGCATTAAGGCTTATTTGCCCGGCTAAATCGAATATAGGGATACTGAGTAAAGATATATTAGATAAGTATATCCCTATAATAATTAGAAAACTTAAACTACAACTGTGGTCCAATTCTAAGCAAGTAATAGATTGGTTTAATTGCATTAATGATAAGGATAATGTCAAATTTATACAATTTGATATAGCTAATTTCTATCCCTCTATTAATCCTTCTGTTCTTAATAAGGCGTTGTGGTTTATACACAATAAAGCTGGGCTTTCTAGAGAAGAGATTAATGTAGGTCTAGCTGCTAGAAAATCCTTTATTAAATTTAATGACAGGGTTTGGATTAGAAAGGGTACACCTGATGCGTTTGATGTACCTATGTGTAGTTCAGATTCAGCCCAGGTTACTGATGTGGTTTGTGCTTTTATACTTTATGAATTAGCTGATCAATTCCCAAATATTAGAGGGGGTCTTTACAGAGATGATTGTCTCCTATTTCTCAGAAATAGTTCGAAACAACAGGTACAAAGGGTAAAAAATAGATTAGCTAGATTTTTTCGTAGAATAGGAATGAATATTATTTTTGAGGATAATATATCTGTAGCTAATTTTTTAGATGTTACACTTGATCTACATAATAATTCATA
>NC_068983.1:48132076-48134245 GCF_001194135.2 Octopus bimaculoides
TATGTGTTTATGTATATGTGTATATATATGTGTATATATGTGTGTATATATGTATATGTGTATGTGTATGTATGTTTATGTATATGTATGCATGTATGTAAGTGTATGTGTATATATATTTGTGTGTGTATATGTATATGTGTGTATATATGTATGTATATGTGTGTGTATATGTATATATATATATGGAGTATCCTATATTTTATAATATTTTATAATATTTTATGATATTTTATGATATGTATTAATCATTCTGGATGTTCTATCGAAACGTACATAGTTCTATTTATTTGTTATTATTATTGTTATTGTTGTTGTAATAAAGTATTTTCAACGGATCAATTTTGAGCTCTATTTAAATTTAATATATATTGAAAAACTCAACTGAGTTTTTTGCTAAGATTGTTAACATATACTATATTTTTTACCAAATTTTTTGGTTAAAAAAATTTATATTTAATAATATATACAGAGAGAGAGGGAGAGAGAGAGAGAGAGAGAGAGAGAGAGAGAGAGAGAGAAAGAAAGAGAGATAGAGAGAGAAAGAGAGAGAGAGTGCGTGTGTATATGTGTACATACATACATAGATATGAAACGATAGATAAGAAGGCAGCCATTTAAAGATTGCGCTTTGAGTATGCCAATATTATTAACACACGCACTGGTTCAGTTCCACTCTTTTATTATTAGTCAATTGGTTAAATATCCAACTAACTAATCGATTGTTTGTTTGTTTGCTTAATGTGGTTAAACATTATGTAATCTGTTTTGTTTTTGTTTGTTACATATGCATATATACATACGCAAGAACACGCGCACACTGGCACGCACACACGCACGCACACACGCACGCACGCACGCACACGCGCGCACACACGCAGCTAGGTCTGAGGCAAACAAACGCAGCCTTCGTAACGGATTAAGAAGAAATTTATTGAAAAGGTTGCAATTAGCAGCTAAAGAGATTTGACAAACAAAAACTACAAATATCTCATTATGTAACCAAATTAAACAAACAATCGATTAGTTAGTTTGATATTTAACCTATTGACTAAGAATACCTGAGTAGAATTGAACCACTGAGTGTGTTAACAATATTGGCATAATAATTCTCTCTAGATACAACAGAATTTGTTTGAATATAAATTCGCATAAAGAATGTTGCAAACCAGACACACAAAGAAAATCCGAATAATACTGCAAGAACTCAAGACGGTATTTGCAAGACAAGACTGTGCTATTATAGCTGGCATAATATTATTAACTTTTGTATTAAATTTTGATGCGTTCTTTCTATTTTTGTCATTGCATTATTAGTAGCCAGGGGCAAAGCAGTGAAGATCAGAAAAATACGGCAACAAAAATATGAAAAATATATTGTTGACCCGATGGCATAATGTCTGCACCGGATGAAATATGGACAGAAGGACATGTAGAAATAATGTTGATGCTATTAATTGCGAGCAATGCTCGAGGTTTTCATATAATTGTTATTTTACTTTTCAGATATAATCATGATATGTCATTAATTAAGGCTGTCAGTTCAGTTTACACACTGAATGAATTTCATATTTTAATTTTTCATGAGACAGGCACGGAGAAGCTGTACGGAATTATTTTACGGAACTTTAAATGAAGAATTGAAGCTTACATAATTTAAATACATTATATAATCTATATAGTTAAATATAACTATATAAGCTTGTATAGTTAAATACATTGTATGTACATACATATACGGTCGTGTATCGTGGCACTCCGTCGGTTGCGACGACAAAGGTTCCAGTTGATACGATCAACGAGACAGCCTGCTCGTGAAATTAGCGTGCAAGTGGCTGAGCACTCCACAGACACGTGTACCCTTAATGTAGTTCTCATGGAAATTCAGTGTCACACAGAGTGTGGCAAGGCTGGCCCTTTGAAATACAGGAACAACAGAAACAGGAGGAAAAAGTGAGAGAAAATTGTGGTGAAAGAGGTCAGTAGTGTTCGCCACCCCTTCCTCTGCCGGAGCATCGTCGAGCTTTAGAAGTTTTTGCTCAATAAACACTCACAACGCCCAGTCTGGGGAATCGAAACCGCGATCCTACGATCGCGAGTCCACTGCTCTACCTAGTGGGACATTGCGCCTCCACGGTCGAGTATATACGCATGTATATATGTATGTAT
>NC_068983.1:48135645-48137433 GCF_001194135.2 Octopus bimaculoides
AAGGCAAAGTCGACCTCGGCGGAATTTGAACTCAGAATGTAAAGACGGACGAAATGCCGTTAAGCATTTCGCCTAGCAACTTAACAATTCTGCCAGCTCACTGACTTAAACCAATAGTATCGTTAGTGATAATTAATGCGGCGAACTGTCGAAATCTTTAGTACGCCGGGCAAATTGCCTAGCAATAGTTTGTCCGTCTTTACGTTCTGCGTTCAAATTCGGCCGAGCTCACCTTTGCCTTTTGTCCTTTAGGAGTCGATTAAAATAAGTACCAGTTGAGTACTGGAGGTCGATGTTATCAACTTATCCCCTTCCCTAAAATTGCTGACCTTGTACCAAAATCGAAAATCATTATAAGGATTGATTAGTCTGATGAGCACAGAGCCAACAGAGAGTTACCGTCGTTGGTTTTTGAACTGACTCCGTAGAAATAACAAAGCAGTAAATTCACAGAGAATCTACAGAATTAGTTTCCCAGTTGCTAACAACGCCAAACTGGGATATCATTCAATAAAAGCCGAAATATTAAATGGCAAATATTGGGGGAAAATCAATTAATATATCCTCTGGCTTCTTCGAATGCATATGATTTCAAAAGGTTACTTGCCTCAATCTATAACAATTTTAGGCACTGGTGCACGCCGTCTGCTTAGTATTTTTGGCTTCTTTATTGAATTAATCCAAGATTAATGGATTACTGCAAATAACTCCCCATGTTTATATCTATATATCAGCTTGATTTCTAACCTTAAAAGCATTATAACGTATATGCTTCTTCTCTGACACACACACACTCACACACACACACACACACACACACACACACACACACACACACACACACACACACACACACACACACACACACACACACACACACACACACACACACACATTCATTTTCATATATATCATCATAGATATATGGTTATATATATATATATATACTTGTAAATATAAATATACACACACAAGTATACATATATATGCATGTATAAAGTTATACACTGGCACGCATTCCCATACACATACATGTATATATCTCTACGTATATAATATATGTATGAATATATATGCGTGTATGTGTGTTTGTATGCATTTAAGTATATATACATACACACACACATATATATACATGTATATATATACAAGAATAAGGGCAGGGAATCGTCAATTCGTAAGAGAATTAATAATTAACAATTTTGCCAAGTAGTTCAGTATGAAAAAACCTTTATCGGTAAAACCATTTATCATCATAAATATACAGGGATTAGCATTGAGTTGCTTCTCCAACATACTGAAAATTTAGAAATAGCAGTCAAAGAACTACTGATTCTAAACTACAAATTTTTCTCTAAACGGATGGCGATATTTATGGCACACATAGAATAAAAAACCGGAGGGAAAAGCAAAAACAAACCTGCCTTTAGTTAATTGGATATGAACGTTTCATGGTTAAGAGTATGAAATTACTCTATTCCTAATCTTCAGCCCAATATTCTGATAAATTTGAAAGTGTCTCTAGAAAAATTCACGGTAATTTTTGGCAATGCGACACCAAAAACCAACGAGAAGAAAGGCACTTACGAATTCATCGGCTAGCGAGTTCAGGCACCTCACCTCAAAGAAATCTATTCCATGTGCGTCACAAATAGTCCCGTATGAAAAAAAGTCCCGTGTGAAGGGATTACGGTTTAACCATCTAACTTAGAGGTATCAAATATAAAATATACAAGAATAAGGGCAGGGAACCGTCAATTAGTAATAGAATTAATAATTAACAATTTT
>NC_068983.1:48137443-48139206 GCF_001194135.2 Octopus bimaculoides
CACACGGGACTTTTTTTCATACGGGACTATTTGTGACGCACATGGAATAGATTTCTTTGAGGTGAGGTGCCTGAACTCGCTAGCCGATGAATTCGTAAGTGCCTTTCTTCTCGTTGGTTTTTGGTGTCGCATGGCCAAAAATTACCGTGAATTTTTTTTTAAAGACACTTTCAAATTTATCAGAATATTGGGCTGAAGATTCGGAATAGAGTAATTTCATACTCTTAACCATGAAACGTTCGTATCCAATTAACTAAAGGCAGGTTTGTTTTTGCTTTTCCCTCCGGTTTTTTGTACTATGTGTGCCATAGATATCACCATCCGTTTAGAGAAAAATTTGTAGTTTAGAATCAGTAGTTCTTTGACTGCTATTTCTAAATTTTCAGTATGTTGGAGAAGCAACTCAATGCTATATATGTATATATATATAGGGATTCAACTGTGCTTAAGAGAATTGCTTAGGTGTGCAGATACATGTGAACTGTTACATCAATCTTAGAACGTGTATACATAACAGCATAAGTTCAGAAATTATCAACTTCATGAAAATAATGGATTCTCTGCGAATTCAAACCTCCATCTGAGATCAGCTACAAACACAGCTTCCCTATATGCAAGTATCTGTATAAGTGCACATGTGTGTGTATATGAATATATCAATAAATGTATGTGTACCAGGTTGTCCATGGTTGTTTATGTAAATACGTATATACGCGCACACTCACACTCATAATTTTAATTAACTAAAATAAACTATGTGGAGGCACAATGGCCCAGTGGTTAGGGCAGCGGCCTCGCGGTAGGAGGATCGCGGTTTCGATTCCCAGAGCGGCCGTTGTGAGTGTTTGTTGAGCGAAAATACTTAAGCTCCACGAGGCTCCGGCATGGGATGGTGGCGACCCCTGTTGTACTCTTTCACTCCAACTTTCTCTCACTCTGTCTTCCTGTTTCTTGAGTAATGCTGAGATGGACTGGCGTCCCGTCCGGCTGCTGTGGGGCACATACGGCATAGATACCGAGAAACCGGGCCCATGAGCGTAGCTAGGCTTTGAAAGGGCGACGTTTATCGTTAATCTAAACTATAGATCTTTTCATACTCTCACAGTTAATAATAAAAATTAGAAAATAAATACATTTACTTACAGTTGACTGTGATTTTAAACTATGTATATGAACATCTAACAGTTCATTTGTTGTCGAACATATTAAAACACAGACGCACACACAAAATAATAAAAATAAAAGAAAAGAAAAATAAAAACAAAATGCATATGAATGTGTAAGGTTTTATTTTTTTAAATATATATTAACTCACGCACGCACATGAATTTAACAGACACTCGCACATAGATTTAACACACACGAACACAAATAAATAAAGACAAAATTCATGTGTATATAACGGTAAATTTTAAAATATTAACATACACGCGCACAGGTCAATATACGGCGTATTTTACACGTTGAGTCTACTGATGTTGACCCGAACAATTGGGATGTGATTTTCTTTTTATGTATAATTCTCACCCCGAGGAAAATATCTAAATATGTACTGCAACAGTTTTTGGAGCCATGATAGCTCGCTCACAGATCCATTCTGTATCGTTGTAATTATGAAGATTCGGAAAGATGTGTGTATGTGTGCTTTTAGTGAGGGGAAGAGACAGAGAAAGAAAGAGAGAGAGACAAAGATAGAAAGGAGGAGAGAAGGAGAGAGAGAGAGAGAGAGAGAGAGAGAGAGAGAGAGAGAGAGAGAGAGAGAG
>NC_068983.1:48139502-48140935 GCF_001194135.2 Octopus bimaculoides
ATATATAATATACATACATATATATGTATTGTGAACGCGTATGGTTCAGTTGCCAGAGCGTCAGATTCACAATCATGAAGTAGTGAGTTTGATACCCGGACTGGGTTATGTGGTTTATTTCACATCTCTCCAGTTCAATCAGCCGCAGAAACGAGTTGCGACGTCAGTAGAGCCGAGCTGTATCGACCTTTGGCTTTCATTTGGATAAGAACAGTAGCGTGGAGAGGGGAGTCTGGCAAATATGGGCGACTACTGGTATTCTATAAACAACCTTGCCTAGACTTATGCCTCATAGGCGAATTTTCTCTGTGCAACCTTACCGAAGGTGACTGCATCCTTATCTATCTATCTATCTATCTATCTATCTATCTATCTGTGTGTGTGTGTGTGTGTGTGTGTGTGTGTGTGTGTGTGTGTGTGTGGTAACGGGTGTTTGTTTGTGTTAAGAGATCACACACCAGTAAATATATATAGAAAAATGGTTAGAGAAAGTAATCATGGAATCATAGCAAGTAAATATTACTGGATTCACTGGTTTAAATAGATCACTTCATGCTGAAATAAAACGCAAATAAAAATTGACTTATGTAGACTAAAATACCAATGCTAGAAGTTCATATATATTTTTATATATATTCATATATATTTTTATATATTTTATATGCATATATTTTTATATATATTTCATATGGGGCTAATGCAGTTTCGCACCTTTCCTTGAAAACTGCATGTTTTTGAAAAATAATTTTCGGATTCCTACGTTTAAGATGTTGAAGATTACGAATATGCAACAAAAAAAAAAAAATTAAATTTAACTCACCCTCCAAATCGAAATTAAATAGACAAAAACATTAAAGCGAAAGGAATTTGCGTTTTACTTGTGTTTGTTTTAAATAATCGTAAATAATAATTTAATGTAAATTAAATATACATCATTTTAAGAGAAACAAACAGGGTATAAATTTTTTTTGCATATTCGTATCGTAATTTCCGACATCTAAAACGTAGGACTCCGAAAAAAAAAATGCATTTTTCAAGAAAGGTGCAAAACTGCATTACTCCCATTTTTGTAGAAAAATCATATGGCTGGCACTGCATCTTATATTCTTTGATTGCTTCTCAGTAGTGATGACTGGTTAATAAAATTAGTCACAATTAGACGGTGGTAGGAGGGACAGTAGCTGTAACTGTAGTATTGTTGGTAGTAGCTGCTGTCTCTCTCGGTTGGTGGGAGTGGTAGCAAATGGGTCTGTTGGTGGTGACTGAGGTACAGTAGTAGTAGTAGTAGTAACAGTTACGATACTCTCTTTAATTTAGCAGGTTGTTATTTTTTTTATTCATAGTAGTTATATAAGTTATAAGTGTGTGTGTATAATACATACATACATACATGCATACATATATATATATATATATATATATATATATATATA
>NC_068983.1:48142952-48150613 GCF_001194135.2 Octopus bimaculoides
ATATATATATATATATATATATACGTATATACATACATATACATATACGCATGTGTGTGTGTGTCCGTGTATGTGCGTGCATATGCGTGTGTGTTGTGTGTGTGCGTATGCATTTCTCTGTCTTTATCCATCTGTTTGCCACCTCACTGATTGTATGGGTATATGTGAGCGTGTTTTTGTAATCATAGAGTTCGCCGAACAAAGGGAATTATTTCTCTTGGCAAAGCAATTTTTCCTTTCTTATATACATATAGAGATGCGCGTCTTGTAATATTATTCAATTAAAGATTAGAAATAGCTAAACATACTACAGTTTAAAAATATACTTATAAAACAATAGCAACGACTAGAAGTGCATCTTCGCAACGATGACGATAAAGCAGAATATACGAATATCTCACTAATCTCACTATTAGAAATGCTAGATAACAAAATACATTAGTAAATAAATTTATAAAATAAATTAATATGGAAATGATGATGATGGTGGTGGTGATGGTGACAAAGATGATGGCGCTGCTGGTGATTGTCGTGATGCTGATAGTGATGATAATGATGATGACGACACCGACGACGACGACGATGATGATGATGATGATGATTACGACGGTGATTATGAAGACGACGACTGTGATAATGATGACAATGATAGGGGTGATGATGTTGATGATCATGATACTGTTAGTGGTAGTGGTGGTATTGAATGTGACGATGGTTCTGTTGGAGGGGATGGGTTGATGATCATAATGATGATTGTTGCAATGGTGATGATGATGATGATGATGAGGATGATGATGATGATGATGACGAGGATGATGGTGGTGGTGGTTATGGTGGTTATTGTGATGGTGATGAGCGTGCTTAGCGAGAGAAGGATATCAACTAAAAAACCAAAACAAAAAAAACGACAGAACAACTGATGGAAGCAAAAGTATAACAATAGAAACCAACGCTGATAGAAGAACCACTGCAACTGTTTCCAACCACTTGAAAAACTGCTGGACAATTATGAAGTGTGTATACCGTATCGTAACCTGCAAGAAATAAGAATCAATTGCACCGAGACACACGCCCTTGAAATTAGAGAACTATATTGGATCACATGGTACTACGTCTCTAATTGTCCTGGTTATGACTTTAAATTGAATCCGGTAGAAGGGACTTGGTTCGGGAGTTCCAGATTTATAAGATATGTGGAATTACTTCTGTGCCTCTATTGTTCCCAAGTCTACTGTGACACGAAGCAATGGCAAACAGTACCACAGTTCCAGACAAAAGAGGGACTCATAAACACCGAAGCCATCCCCATTAGAAGAGGAATATTCCAGGGAGAAACTCTGTCTCAACTCTTTTTCTCATTGGCACTTACACTTTTATCTTACATGTCAAACAGATCTGGATGGGGATACAACTGTTGCAGCAAAACAATCAAACCATCTCTGGTGTATGGATGATTTAAAACTGTATGCTGCAAATGATAAACAGCTGGAAACATTACTACAGACAATACATGGATTTACCAAAGAAATAGACATGAAATTTGGCTGAGAAAAGAGGAAAACTAGTTAAGATTAACAACATCACACTAAATAAAGCAAACTAAACAAGAGAATTAGACCAAAGCCAGACGTACAAATACTTAGGAATCAAAAAACTAGATACGATACAACACACAAATGAAAGAGAAAATAAAGAAAGAATACTGAAGAGGAGTTTGGTTTATACTGAAAACAGAGCTCAATGCGAAAGACATATTAGTAGGTATCAACACTGTAGTCATCCTAGTTACAAGTTACAGCTACAATATTCTACAATTGGCTGGCGATATGTGCATCTATGATCACGAATAGAAGTAGTGGAAGAGTATCATAGTCATGTGATGAGAGGAATTGTTTGGGGTTTGGATAATTCACCTCTGGAAACGTGGGTGCTTCATCCAACATCCTTAAACAACCCTTATTCAGGGACCTTTAGTGTGGGGTAGGCTACCCGTCTTGAAGAAAATCCTAACTGGGCCTCAACGGGTAAGGTCCTGCGCTGTTTATCTTGATATGAAATTACCATGTCTCGCACATATGGTTGCGATGCATGCGCCTCGTGTCCCCTTATCAGATAGGTAGTTATGATGGGTATACTGGGCTTCGTATATTTTACCCCAGTGTCACTTTGATGGCATGCACTGCTCCCTCACTCAATAATAATAATAATAATAATAATAATAATAATAATAATAATGATGGATACGCGGTAGCGGATGCTTGGTGCCAACATTCACCGGAAGAGATAATGCACGAAAAGGGGAAGGCAAAGATCATCTGAGACTTTGACTTCCAGACAGACAATGTGTTAGAGCAACGAAGGCCGGATATAATAGCCTTTAGAAGAGACAAAAAGATTGCCTAATAATCGACGTGGTAGTGCCAGGAGATGAGTATATCATGAAGGAAATAGAAAAGATTGATAAATTACTCCCTCTTTTACTTGTTTCAGTCATTTGATTGCGGCCATACTGGAGCACCGCCTTTAGTCGAGCAAATCGACCTAGGACTTATTCTTTGTAAGCCTAGTACTTATTCTGTCGGTCTCTTTTGCCGAACCGCTAAGTTACGGGGACGTAAACACACCACCATCGGTTGTCAAGCGATGTTAGGCGGACAAGCACAGACACACAACCATATATACATATATATATACACACACACATATATACAACGGGATTCGTTCAGTTTCCATCTACCAAATCAACTCACAAGGCTTTGGTCGGCTTGAGGCTATAGTAGAAGACATTTGCCTAGGGTGCCACGCAGTGGGACTGAACCCGGAACCATGTGATTGATAGGCAAGCTACTTACCACACAGTCACTCCTGCGCCTATGGAAATCTGTAAAATATGATCGCTAAGATGTGGGGGCTACGAGAATCAAACATAAATGATGTCCCTGTTATCATCGGAGCATTGGGTTCAATAGCATCCAACATCTGGAGACTTCAGAAAAGCCGTACAATCTAGGTGTATTGCAAAAAGTCCGCATTACCTGGAACTGCAGGCATATTGCGTAATGTACTGTCTTTTTGAAGCTCTTGTTGTGATTTGATAAAGTGTACAAACCCTCAGTAGACACAATATCTTCAGTCGACAACATCATGATATTGGATACTCTGCGACGTCTTCAATAATGGTAATAATATCAATAATAATAATATCAATAATAATAATAAACCCACCAAAATGCAACAATGATATTTTTTTTATCTGCGGATATGGACAAAATTAATACCAGTGATATCTTATATCAAGTAGCCCCAAGTATAAAATTACTAATACAAATATTGATATGTTGTACTGTGGAAACAATTGATTCTTACACGTTTTTGTACAGAATGTGTTATCAAATGTTGTTACTCAATTCTTGGCGCAGTCATTTGTCATTTTGACTTATGAGATTCAGAAATATTTTCCAGCATCTATATCTGAAATATTGTTACTTCCAGTATTTCAATTTGCTGCAGATTTATTGGGTTTCATATACGCGCTGATTTCCTGTGGAGTGTTTGAAAACCAGGTTTTGTTAGCGGAAGATATAGTCGAAAGCATCGATCACCAATTCACGTTGATAGTTATTTTATCGATTTCTCACGGTTTGAAATTCTGAGATATGATACATGGAAATTTAAAACTGCAAAACATGTTTCTCGGTTTCGTGTATCCTCTCCATAGATATTGCCATAAAACAAAATATTCAATATGTGAGACTTTTCAATAAAACTTTCTCTTCAACGAAAAATTATACTCTTAAACCCATACAAATAAGGTAGTGAGATGGCAGAATCTTTTGCTCGCGGGGCAAAATGAGTAGCGGCATTTCTTTCGAGCCTTTTATATTCTGAGTTCAAATCCTGCTGAGGTAAACTTTGCCTTTTTGTCCTTCCGAGATGCACAATAGATATCTAAGCCAATGGTAGAAAGTAGAAAGTCGGATCGCATTAGAATTACTTAGGATTATGAAAGCAAAAATATGAGCTCAGATATCTGTTATGCACTTAGCCTTATATGTCATTATAACGAAGCAAACAGACAGAATGGTTCGTGCGCCTGTAATATGCTACGAGGAATTTCCTTCGGTTACTTAGGTTCTTAGTTCAAATTCCAGTTCGTTCGAATTTGACTTTCCTCCTTTCGGGGTGGATAGAATAAATATCAGTCAAGTAATAAGTTCTATCTTACCGACTATCTCACTCCTGAAAAATTACTGGTATTATACCAGAATTTTAAACCATTATATAGGATTTTAAACTAATGGGAGTCAGCATCCCATAGCAGCAAACTGGTGAACTGAGTTTGAAACTTGGTCTCAATTCCCTCAAAACGGAATGCTATCTCAGTAATATAAAAGCTTCTTCACTGATTACAACATTATACATGTTAGTCACAATCACTGGAAATACAAACATCTACAGTAAAAGAATACAGTAGTTTAGATAAATGAGTTTTCGAAACAAAATAATAACGATGTTTTGTTGATAACATACACGTACAGTGTATGTCAGGGAAGATATAATCAATTTAATGGAAATTAGTGTTTTTCTAGTGTCAATTTATACACACACACACACACACACACACACACACACACACACACACATATATATATATATATATATATATATATATATATATATATATACATACATGCATATATGGCTACAGGACGTCGTCAATGGTGTAAACAACACAAACGAGTTAAATACGTAAATTATGAGAAAAACATGGAAGGCAGGAAAATGAGCACAGAGAAAGGACCCTTCATCAGTTGTCGGCTATCTATCAGCTCCTCACTTCCAGTATTGCCCGAAATGACGAGTAGAGTCCATTGTCATTGTTTACTTGTGTCCGGTCTTTCACTTTTTTTCTCGTTGATTACGTATTTTACGTTGTTACCACAGTTGGTGACGTCCTGTACCAATATACACACACACAGACACACAGACACACACAAACACACACACACATACACACTCACATATATATATGTATGCATACCTATATATACGTACTATATATTATTTACTATTCATTATCTATCTCTCTCTCTCTCTCTCTATATATATATATATATATATATATATAAACAATTGCAGCGTGGAAGGTGTTTATAAGCCATTTAAAATAGCACACAAAATCCGTTAGATTCACTTCAACATTTAAATTTAATTTGTCAAAATATTTTCGTCGCTTTGAGATCGCGACCTGTTCACTGACAAAATTCTGTGCTGCATCTGAGAAAGTAATAGTTAGTTCATGATATATATGTACATGTGTATGTATGTATATATGTAAGTATGTATGTATGTATGTATGTATGTATGTATGTATGTATGTATGTATGTATGTGCGTGTACATGTGTGCGCGTATGCATCTGTGTACATGCGTATGCATGTGTGCATGCCTATACACATGTATGTATATATGTATATATGTATATATGTATGTGAGTATGCACTTATGTACTTATGGATGTACGTGAGTAATAGGGTAAGTGTGTAGACGTGTTTGTGTGTGTGTGTGTGTGTGTATGAATGTATGTTTATGTACTGATATGTGCGTCAGTTCAAGTTGTATACATGACAGTTACTTTGTTAAATGTTGTATATACGCACGTATATACATATGAAAAGGGTCTGCCCTACCAACTTACCCTTCAACAAAAGGGTATGCATGCCACCCTATTCTGACGCTGCTTTAGAAGCAAAGTTTACCATTACTAAGTCCAAACTCCTGTCTGCTTTATCTGATTACACCCAAAGGCATAAACAAAAACGAACAAAAAATAAGACCCCTGATCTTGACACTAAAATTAAGAAAGGTCTTAACAAATTAAAATATCGTATCAAAAATAGAGAGATTGTATGCTTTCCGACTGACAAATCAGGTAGAATGTCTGTTGACAACCTATCTAATTATATTTCGAATATGCAACCACACATCAGTGACATGACAGAAACAACAACACTCGTATACACTGAAAATGAAAAAGTCCTTAATGCACACATGGGGATGTGGAGTATCATTCTCTAGTCTGAAAAACGTACGGCCAACAATTTCATAACCACCAACAATGAAATTCCACCCCTCTATGGCCTTCGAAAAGATCATAAAAACTACACAGATAACGTACTTGGTCCACCTACCCGACCTGTTTGTGGTGCCAACAATGCGAACAACCACAAAATATCATTTTTTCTCTCACAATTCCTACGACCCTTAATAGAATTATCTGCAGATGTATGTGATAGTACTGAAGACCTCCTTAGCAGGATCCGAGAATGCAACAACACATGTGACCTCAGTGACCACATCGTAGGTAGCATGGATGTAGTATCACTGTACCCTTCTATTGATGTGGACTTTGCTATTGACAGATGTGTGGAGATAATTTGTGAGAGTGATATGATATTTAATAATGTGGATGTGTATGAACTAGGCTTCTTCCTGACCCTGACTTGTACTAATGATTACCTGTCACGGAATAACCTTGAGTATGCTTGTCCCACCCGCAACAAACGAGGTAGACCACCTACCATTACCTCAGCATACAAAAAGACCCGCTGTGAACGCTGGCATGGCTGGACGAAACCAAACCACCCACCTTCAGATGCACACGACATCAGAATTACTGTAGCACACGCTATTGGTGTAAGCCTTAGAACCACACTTAAAAATCATATTTTTAAGTTCAACAACAAACTATATAAACAGGAGAAAGGCGGTGCTATTGGAGTAGGAATCGCCGGTGATGTTGCTAACCTCTTCATGGTATGGTGGGACAAAAAATTTAAACAGTGCTTAGCGACCCGTAACATCCACTTAGCTATGTACTGTCGATACGTTGACGACATTAACCTTGTCGTGAAATGTAAGAATGATACAAATAAACATACAGATAAGAACACTCCACTAAAAGAGGAACAGGTAATGACAGCTATACAACACATAACTGACTCTATCCATAGCAGTATAAAGGTTACCGTAGACTACCCCTCAAAACACTCCAGTAGGTTACCCGTCCTAGATACTGAGCTATGGATAAAAAAATACTATGATGGATGGATATGTTAAACCCTGTCTACTCCACTCGCACTACTCTAAACCTATGGCTAATCCACTGGTAAACCGTAGTAACTCTGCTATGTCAAGTACTGCCAACATCAACATCCTCGTAACAGACTTAGTTAGAGTAATGAGGAATGTATCGCCACTATGCCAACCACAGGAACGACAACAACACATCCAGCACTATATATTCCAAATGCAACGTTCCGGATACAAACAACATGATAGAATCAGGGTGTACAATGGAGCAAAAACAAAATTCGAACGCATCCTAAGAGATGATGAAAACGGTACATGCCCCCTATACCGCAACAAGTTCTGGAATAGGTTAGAGAGGGACGCCAACAAAAGAAATAAGACCGACATTTAGTATGATAACAAGAAGTTTCACAGTGTGATGTTTGTTTATGCTACACCGAAGAGCATATTAAGTAAGGCATTCAAGAAAATCCTGCACGCAACTGGCCTTAAGATCAAAGTTGTAGAAAAGACAGGTAGGACTATCAAATCTGAGTTATGTAAATCATATCCGTTTGATAGAATCATCTG
>NC_068983.1:48153128-48161150 GCF_001194135.2 Octopus bimaculoides
ATATATATATATATATATATATATACGTGTGTGTGTGTTTGTGTTTTATTGTCCCCATCACCGCTTCACAACATGTGCTGGTGTGTTCACGCCTCTGTAAGTAAGTAAGTGCTTCAACAAAAGAGACGGACAAAACAAGTACCAGGCATTAAAGAAAAATTCAAAACGGAGATGGATTCCTCTGACTGAGATTCTTCAAGGCAGTGTGTCCCAGCATGGCTAGAGTCCAATGATTTAAATAAGCCAAAAAAGAAAAAGAAGAAGAAAAGAAAAGAAAAGAATAAAGAACGCATTGCAAAGTGATGAATTATTAACGATGCATAATAAAACGAAGATAACCTGGATTAGTCGTGGCTAGAATGACACATAATTTATCAGGTCAATAAGGCCTGTTTTGAAGCAAACAACAACGATGTCTCAGATAATGTACCAATATTCTTTCTTAGAACACAATGCAGCCAACTCACGCACATATGTATATGAATACGCACTTATGTATATATGAATGTACATCTATCTCTCTCTCTCTCTCTCTCTCTCTCTCTCTCTCTCTCTCTCTCTCTCTCTCTCTCTCTCTCTCTTTCTCTCTCTCTCTCTCTATATATATATATGCATAATTCATAATGATCTTAGAATATCTGAATGCCAATGCATTTCCTCTCTGATGCTTCGGGAAAGGATTTGCTATTGAAATAGCTATACAATTGTGACGTTCACTACGCTTCACTCTTTTCATTCTCAATATTCTAAAAACTTGTTATTTGCTTCAATTTTCCTTTCTCTCTTTTGCACATGATCTGATAGGAGACAAATTAATTTTAAACTTATCTCCAGGTAGCGAGATGCCAGGCAAAATGTCTTGCGGAAATTCTCAATCTACGCTCTTAGTTCAGATTCCGGCAAGGTGATGATTGCTTTTAATCCTTACAGGGTTCATATAATCGATTAGCCCATCCCACCAAATTTTAATCCTTGTGCCTATAGTAGAAAGAAAGTTTAACATATCTCCTCGTTAGCAATGCTATCGCTACGAGCGTTTGTCTCTGCTTTGTCGATTTAAAATTTCTAAACTTCAAAGACTGGGAATACATTAGATTATCTCCCAGTTTTATGTGTTCTGTTTTTTTTTGGGGGGGGGGCATCAACCACTAATTGATATATGAATCCTGTTTGTTTAGTAAATATAAATGCTCTTTATTAAAATTCGATTCACCTGGCAAAATGCTTAGCAGCATTACGTCCGTAGTTGGTTTGTGAGTTCAAATTCCACCGAGGTTGACTTTGCCTTACATCCTTTCCATGCCGATAAAATTATTACCAGTTGAGCATTAGGGTCGATGTAATAGACTTACCCGATTCTCCGAAATTACTGGCCATGATTTGAAATCATTGTTACCGTTCGATGAAATAAGTACCAATTTTGTACCTAGGTCGATTTAAACGTCTATCCCCACCCACCATAGTAGAAAGGTTTATTACTGATCACTTACAAAGCAAACAATTCTTCAGTATTCTTTGAGAATGTCTGTTGTTGATATTCTCAGGTGCAAACCAAATCGAGTGATTTATTTTATGGGACTCGCAACTTCAGCCGTGAATCCATAAAAAATATTTATTTGTTGGGAAATTAAAGTTTCCCAGCAGTTCTGATACCACTTGTTGTTACATCACAGCAAATATCATTAATATTTTCCAATGTGTTCTTGATATTAGAGTCTGTAAGATTGATTGCATTTCTCCCATTGTTTTTACATCTTCCCTGAATAAATCGTGAACCAGACTTCAAATAAATATTTAGTAAACTAGAATTTTTTTTTTATTAATATATTTTTTTACACGCTGGTATGGAATACTTGCAGAATCCTTTAAGAGAGTATGTGATTTCTGATGGATAAATCAATACTGGTTTTAATTTTAATCCAGCAATAGCATTTTCTTCCAATAAAAGTGTCAGACAATCAGTAGCCACTTTGAACTTAAGTTGCAATTTTTCTTTCTTCGCCATTTATTAAGCATTCATTTCAAAAACAACGTCGTGTCGTAAACATTTCGAAAACGAGATATTTCGTTGCTACTCCATCTTTCGCACTTTCTCTTTCCAGTATTGTTTTCTCGTCTTCTCGACATTACATCATCCGAATTTTCAGAGAAAATATTTCGTTAGCTTTGTTTTTGTTTTCTACTTTTCGTTAGTTACGAACTTCTGCAAACAGGCGATAGCCATTTTTTTCTTTTATTTGACTTGTATCTTTGACTCAAAGAAATGCGCCTTTGTGTGCAATATTCAATCTCATATAAAAAGAATATTTTTTGTTTCACTCAGGGCAGCATATCTTAGTGTCGTTTGAAAATTACATGAAATGTCAGCACATTTTCTGTATAAACTTTCATGTTCTAAATCATATTACATCTAACCTCGTATGATCGTAAGATAGCAGTTACGATTCCCTGAATGGGTAAGGATTTGTGTTTTTGAGCCAAACGCTTTATTTTAAGTTGCTCCAGAGTGCTTAGCTGGTAGGAATTAGTAACTCTGCGTCGGGTGGGCGTCCTGTCCAATGGGGCAATATATACACAAAAGACCGGGGCTTTGGAAGGATATTTGATCCTTTTATATATGTATGTATATATATATATATATATATATATATATATATATATATATATATGTGTGTGTGTGTCTGGGTGTGTGTGTGTTTGTACGTTCACGCATCACACACACACACACACGCATTGAAAAAATAAGAAGAGGAAATTGCTTAAAGACATTCATCATTGAATGCAGAAAGACAAAATGGATACTTTTAACTAAGCAGTTACCAACCAGTTTCGGTCACTTGATAGGTATACTTCTTATTGGAATGAAATGGATTTTTAAAAAAAATGAAATGAATTCGATTACGCTTTTATAATGTAAGTTCTGGAAGGACACGATATACAGTATGATGTGATCTTTATAGGAGTAATATGTCAACTTCCAGAACTGATGTGAAAGCTTCATTTAATTTCAGTTGTTTTTTTTTTCTATTTTGTACCAGCCTGAAACCTAGAGTAGAATACATATATCAGATGAGGGTGGCGTGATGCCACTTCCCATTTTTGAACAGGGACTAGGGTTTCATTTAAATAACTATGTAAAGCTCCTGGACACTGGTCAAAATCTACATGTAATAGGTTGCTAGTGGAAGACCTTATGTGTGACTGCAGGATTAGGCTAACTGGTAGACCTCCTGAAAGTACCGGAAGGGTTGTCAGAGAATTTCTACATCACTTGCCCTGATTTGTATCCGCTTAATTCCCTCATGGATTATAATAATCCCATGGATTATAATAATCCCATGTATTACTATGTGTGGGGCACGGCTGAGAAAGATACCAATCTTTCCGATGACCCAGGTGCAACTGAAGGAGAACGTCTATAGAATAATCAGAGAAGTGGGTTCGGAAACTGTTAAGGGTGTTATGTGGTGCACGTTTTGGAAAGAGCATTGGCATGCGAAGACGAAAATGGCTGTCATTTGATATATGTCATTTATCATATGCAATGTAGTTGTGTTGCAAAATTTAACTTGCGCACATTAATTTCCATTATGTCTTTTATATTGTATCAAAAGTGCAGGTATTTATTTGTAAATGTATAGAAGTTATTAAGAATTAAAACCCTTGAGTGACTTTTGGGACAGACTGTACAATTCTCTACAAACACCTCATACTTCGATATATGGTGGAAAACAAAATTTTACTTAGACTAACTAACAGTAGTATTTTATTTTTACTTTGCTACGCTCTTTTGCTTAAATCGCGTGCTGGATTTCAGATTAATAATATAAATTAAAACCTCCCCAAAATTACGAAAATATGAAATGAGTTTGTAAAGCGTAGAGTGACGTGAATACTGACGCTTTATTTAACACTATTCTGAACTTCGTGTCAGTGTGTGTTTACGTGCATATGAGAAACATATAAAGAATGAGAAAAGGAGTGGAAAAGGAGACAGTAATCACACACTAATTATGGCCATTTAATGGGAATGGTTACTGCATTATGTGATTTCCTGATATAGAGCAGGACTTTTTAATCCAAATCAATTTTTGATGATCTCCAGAAAGAGATTCCTTTGGAGGGCTAAAGAAGTGATATATATTCCTATGGCAAATCTACAGTCTGACGTTTTGGATCTTCCTCTTCCTTTAGAACCCAACTTAGAAGCAAAATAAAGAAAACAAGAAGCATCTGGATTTGTCGTTTGCGTTGTGTTCGGCCCTCTTCTTCTTTCATCATTATCCGATCAATGAACACAATGAGGTATAGTGACAGTCAATGATATGTATTAAAATATACCGGTATACGCAACTGAAACTGTATTGAATTCGGAATATCACTGAATGTATTATTCACAGATACCTATATATCCAAGAAAACAAAATTCATTTAGGCATGCAACTGAGCATATATGTCATTGACAAGGCGCATAGAGGCCGAAATGCAATTGAAGATCTGGCTAGTTGCTGTCGGGATGATTGTTTTGTCTCCCTTCCATATATACTGTTTTTAATACATGCCTTTAAGAAATTTTATTATGGACAGAAACAGCAGTGTCTTGCTTATCAACGTTGTACATACATAATGTATGATACATAGCTGGTATGTTTTGTATTGGATATTTATTTCCCTTTCCGGTTTCACTCTTAGTGCACATTCCGATTGTAACAAATCATTATTAGGATCATATATATTGTTTCTAACAAAATACACACACACACTCATGCGCACGCACACGCACACACACACACATATATATACTGCGGCAGCGAACAATATATATACATATATATATAATGAGTAGTGCAACACAATAAATGTTTTACATTTATTCTACGTTTAAGATTCGTTTTGCTACGTGAAGATCGACTTATCCACTATCTCTTGCGAGATGCCTGGAATGGCTAACAAAGTGCAGCGTTCGACGTGAATAATTAAAAGTATCCAAAATGGTGCATGAGCATGTTTGTGGATCAGTAATTGAATCCTGTAACTAAAATGAAATATATGAATTTTCAGTCAAGTTGAAGTTATTGTTGACTACAGTTGTAAACTTCTTGCTTGAAAGTCATTCTATGATGGGTGGGGATAGACATTTAAATCGACCTAAGTACAAAATTGGTACTTATTTCATCGAACGGTAACAATGATTTCAAATCAAGGCCAGTAATTTCGGAGAATCGGGTAAGTCTATTACATCGACCCTAATTCTAGAATCTTGTGAAACTACAGTATCTAAATTGTTCATTCTTTCGTTAAAATGGTAGATATTGATACTGCTAAAGTGCCAAGAGAACACATAGAACATACGCATTGACCCGATGAGAAATTGGTTTCGTAAAGCTCTATTTACCAAGACCAGTACTATATTATTGTAGCCGGGAGATAGACTGAGGATTTGACAATGCGGCGATATATGTCAAGGAGATGTCATGTGGTACTATGGAGTGCACTGGTTCTTGAGAGATGTGATATTTCCTAGAAATATAATGCTTAATCCATGTAACATATTTGTGTTTGAAGGCCATTTCAAAGAAATCCTCGTCGAATTTAGAATACGTATTAGACACTGTGTTACCTGTGAGATGACGCATGATCGATAATACTCTATCATCTAATATGATTCCAATGAATAAATTCTCTCTTCACCAAGTAATATCCAAGGAAAATAACGAAGAGGCACTCGAATGTTAACAAAAAGGCCAGGAAGAATTTAAGAAATCAATGAATGATATATCTCTTTTTATTGTTTACGACTTCTTGCCAGCGTTTCACTTAATTCTGAATGTTTGGGGGTTGAAAACTCCGGTCGAATCAAGGAATTTCTCAAGCTATGTTTCCCGGCTCACATCGTTGTTAAACGAAATACTGTTGGAGAGCAACCATAAAAGATGACTATCTTAAAGTTCTATATCGGGAGAATACGATGTGTGTAGTAGAAATTTCCAATCAAGCTCTTCAAGAACGTTTTTGGTCAATTACTGAACGTAAATCTCTCCATTGAGTGTGCCATTTCTTTCAAACATTTGATAGTAGATTAAATACAAATCTGACTTGACTTGAAGTGCTGCTTCTCGTGACCTTACCTGTCTTTCTGTTGCTTCATATTGACGTAAGATCGCCATTTTTTATAATTGAAGCGGTAAAGAAATATTCATTTGCGATCAAACAAGCCGGCGATACATTCACTACAGTTTTGTCTCTTTCCTTCAGAGCTTTCGATGTTTATGCACCCTACTCATCAAGCATAGATGACATGACAAGCGATTATATCATGACGGCATCCCATTTCAGGGGCTTATTCCCTTGTGAACTACTACGTATCCTCATTAAACTGAACAGATTGGCCGGAACGCGGAGAGTCTGCAAGGTGGAGTTTATCTGCATTAAATAAATAGTAGTAACTATTTCTGTCCAGATCTTATAGTAACAGCACCTTTTCCGTATATACCACACATGTTTCGACCGACTATGACAGTTCTCCCAGCTTCATTGAATATGAAGTGATGCACGTGTAGAAACTGTTCATTGTTTTCCATTTGACATCCAATTGTCATGTCTGAAAAGAGGTAAAACATTCCTTCAAATATCATAAGCAGTAAACGGAAGTTATAAAGGAAGCATAGGAGTTCGCTTCGAAAAGTCATGAAATACCATCTTTTATCTATTATCTTTTATTTGTTTCAGCCATTTGACTGCGGCCATGCTGGAGAAAAGCCTTGAAGGGTTTTTGGCCCAATAAATCCAACCAAGGACTTATTATGTTTTTGAAGTCTTGTACTTCTTCTATCGGTACCTTCTTGCCAAACCAATACGTTACAGAGGTACACACGCCAACAACGGTTTCAAGCGGGGCGAGGGGGGGGGGAGCAAACAGACAGTCAGACAGACACGCACATTTATCCCCATCTATCTATCTATCTATCTATCTATCTATCTATCTATCTGTATACATGTTATGTCTCAAGCTACTGCTATCTAGCACTTTCGGATGATCTCTACTCAACTGCAACACGACGGCTACTCCAGAGCTACTCAACTCCCCTTACCACGGCCAGACTACCTTTATTTATATGTCTTGGGCGATCCTACTTCTTCGTTTGGGGACGTCGACACAACAATACATGACGAGCTTCTTTCTGTTTTTGTCTGCTAAATCAACTATAGTAGGAGCTATAGTAGGAGACGCTAGTCCAAGTTGTTTCGCAGTGGGACTGAACCCAGAACCACTACGATAAAAGTACTTTCCGTGTTCATTCAGATAACATTATCAAGACACGACACGAATCAATTTATCTGAGAATCCAAAACATTGGATTAAATATAAAATAACAGAGAGCATTTTATGCACAGAAATCCAAATAGTTTAAGTGTCTGTTGCAAGTACATAAGCGACCTCATTTTGAAACTTAAATATATTATAAAAATGCAAAATGACAACACGGACATAAACTTGGTGAAGTTGGGATATTTGCGTCGTTGTTTACAGATAATTATCATTAACTGACTTTACATCCGTAATAATATGTAGCATCTTGTTTGACAAATATCTGTCATAATTCACCACTGACGATGAAGGAGTGAACAGTTGTCGCCAATGCTGTTAATTTCACATAGGAAGCTCGAAAACATTGTGGTGCATATTGGGTATGTACAATTTTGACTTAAATTTCTCTTCATAGTATTGCATTAGAATGTCAGCAGTAGTACACTGTTTGCCAATATATATGTATATATATGTATCTCGCCTTACCCCTCTTGTTCTTCCTCTGTTACTACTACGTATCTCCTTTTCCCCCTCGTATTTCCTCTCTTTCTCTTTTCCTCTCGTTGCTCACCATTCTTCTACTTCCTCCCTCTCTTTCTCCCTCTACCACTCTCTCTCTTCCCTTTACACCGGCATGGTCACATGCTTCCGGTCAATAATCCTTTCCTTCCTTGGCTTTCGCTAAGTAACACACGCTACCACTTTGTCTCTCT
>NC_068983.1:48162446-48165738 GCF_001194135.2 Octopus bimaculoides
GCGCGTGTGTGTGTGTGTGTGTGTGTGTGGTGTGTGCGTGTGTGTATGTATACATATATATATGTATGTATATATATGCGTATATATATATATATATATATATATATATATATATATATATACGTGTATGCATGATGCATGGATAAATATTCTCTCGCTCTCTCTCTCTTTCTCTCTGTGTTTGTATATATATATATATATATATATATGTACGTGTATGCTTGTGTGTCTGTCCCACCGCCATCACTTGACAACCGTTGTTGGTGTGCTGTTTACGTCCCTTTAACTTAGCGGTTCGGCAAAAGATACTGATAGTATAAGTAGCAGGCATACAAAGAATAAGTCGATTAGTTCGACTAAAGGCGGTGCTCCAGCATGGCTGCAATCAAATGACTGAAAAAAATAAAAGAATAAAAGAATGTGTGTATGTGTGTGCGTGTGTGTGTGTGAATCTGTACAGCTTTTCATTGGAACGGGCTACAAGGGCTGGATAAAATAATGGAAATACCTTAAAATTTCAAACAAAATTATTTTAATCCGGAGTTGGACCACCTTTGGCATTAATTACAGTTTCAATTCTATGAGGCATGGACTCGTACAAAGCTTGAATTGTTTCCAAAGGATTTTTTGTCCATTCTTCAGCTAAAACAGTCTCCAGTTTTTGTAGTGATGAAGGTGGAGGATATCGACCCCTTAATTGTTTTTTTCTAAAATGCACCATAAATGTTCAATAATATTGAAATCTGTGGACTGTGCAGGCCAGATAATATGTTCAACTTCACTAAAATGTTCCTCGTGCCCTTCAGTAACAACTTTAGCTGAGTGAATTGGTGCATTACCACCATAAAAGATTGTGTTACTCTCCGGAAACAGTTCGCAACCATAAAATGAATTTGATAAGATAAGATGCTTAAATAGTCTTGACTATTAATTCTACCATGAAGGGAAACCATTGGTCCGGAGTATTTCCAATATATAACCCACCACCAGATCATCACAGATCTTCCTCTATGTTTAACAGTTGGAAGGATGCAGTCTGGGTCAAATGCGTCTTTTGGCTGTCGCCACACGTATATTCGGCTGGTGGTCGGAAATAAAGTAAAGGATGACTCGTCCGAGAAATTAACTTCCTTCCACATTCTTCCTGGATTCAATTCTGTAGGTTTTTATTCCACTCTAAACGCTTTGCAACGTTTCTATTTGAAAATAGTGGTTTCTTGATTGCAGCCCTCCCATGAAATCCGGCTTTGTGCAGCTCCCGGCGAACACTTTTTGTGGAAAGTGGGTTCTCGAGGTGGTCATTAAGCTCATCAGTAATTTTAGGAGCTGTACTTTTGTGATCCTTTCTAACAACTCGCGTAAGAGTCCGACGGTTCCTATCTGAAAGCTTTGGTTTTCTTCTGGTGTTTTGTTTCGACGAGGAGGTTTTTCCCTCTTTCTCAAAGGCTGTCATTACTTTCGAGACAGTACTTCTTGATGCACCAAACATTTCGGGTGTTTTCTTTACGCTAGCGCCTACCATATGATCACCAACAATATGACCTCTTTGAAAGTTCGTTAGACCTGTCATTTTAATGAATTTTAATTACCTTTTTCTGATGATATCTAAAAAGAAACAGCAATGTTAGCAAAACGTATTAAGTAACACTAATAAGAAATAAAATAAAAAAAACATTAAAATAAACAAGCCTTTGACGGTTTTATAGATATTTCAAAATTATGATATTATGATGCTAGATGTTTCCATCATTTTGTCCAACCCATGTAGAAGTTTATGGTTAAACAGAATCTGTTCGAGGTGAAGTCATCTGATTTTATCAAGGATTTTGTTTTAACTTCGCTTATTTAATTTCCTTTTAGTTTTGAAAAATAACACACCAAAGTCCATCGTTTTACTAGACCTGCTTAGTTTCATAATTCTTTTCAAATTCATTACCTTTACGGCTATCGGTAATTGTTTTTTACCCATGCTGGTGTACCAACTTCAACCCTACTGCATGCTTCATTCTGGTATACAATTCACTACACGTATTTCTTACGTAGTCGCAACTTTCTCAATTTTAAACGGAAACACAATATATTGCACAATGCTGGTTATTAGAAAGGTTCTAACATACAGAAGAAATGATTTGTAGAAAAGATAAAGAGATTTACTGCGTGAACATACCAGAGAACGGCCATGCAACAATTTATTTTATCTATAGACAGGCATCAGATGAAATTCGTTTCTAATCTAGGCACAATGCCCGAAATTTTGGGGGAGTGGGGGCAGTCGATTAGATCGACGCTAGTACGCAACTGTACTTTATTTATCTGCCCCGAAAGGATGAAATGCAAAGTCGGCCTCGGCGGAATTTGAACTCAGAACGTAAAGACAGGCGAAATACGGCTAAGCATTTCGCCCGGCGTGCTAACGTTTCTGCCAGCTCGCCGCCTTAGGCATCAAATGAAATTGACTAACGCGTAAAATTTTTGCTAGAGATGCATTCCTGGTGGATCGTTGTGATACAGGTTGCGTTTCGGGTTGTTTAAAGAAGCCATTATGCTAATAATATTCTTAATAAATTACGGCGGCGAGTTGATAGAGACGTTAGTACGCGGGGCGAAATGCTTAGCAGTATTTTGTCTGTCTTTACGTCCTGAGCTCAAACTCCGCTGAACTCGACTTTGCCTTTCATCCCTTCAGGGTCGATGAATTAAGTACAAGTTGCGTACTGAGGTCGATCTACACACAAAAAAAAGAAGAAAATTGGGCCTTTTGCCAGGAGCAGACAACATTATTCGTAATAAATTCACTATTGACTAAAATGCTACTGTTTGACATTCAGATTACCTTGATTTGTGAAAACAACGAAAATATATTTGACGATGAAAATTAGAATATTCTGCGCTCTGATTACTACATTGTGAACGTGTCATGATTATTTACCTATAATACACACACACACACATACGCTCACACACACACACGCACACACACACACGCACACATACACACATATGTGTGTGTGTGTATTTCTTGCCACTTCAACATGGCTGTTCCGTACGAGACGACGTTACTGTTCTTTTTTAAGCCTATAAGAAAACCTTCTGTAGCTGGTTAATGACACAACCTGTGTCCTATACATTACAAGTAGGGGAGCAAATCCCTGCCATCTAGTGATTTTACACTTTCAATAGACCAGCCTGCTTTCAATGTATTTTCCCTTCCTTAGTTTAGGATATCTGTCCGCTAGAGATAGGTGTCGTTCACCCTAACTCGCTATATATATATATATATATATATATATAT
>NC_068983.1:48166134-48169370 GCF_001194135.2 Octopus bimaculoides
TATATATATATATATATATATATATATATATATATTGAGTCATCCAATAAATAATGCGTTTGTTTATAATTCTATTCTTCTGAATTATGATAAACAAATTTCTTTTTAAATCTAAAATATACTCTCCTTTCTCCTATCTAGTAGTTTTGCAGGAACCCTCTTAAAAAATTCACTTGCCCGGGTCGAAAATACTCCTCCGATATTGTTGTGACCTCGTCTAAAGAAATCATATTTTTCCCGTCCAACTGATTTTAAAGACTGCGGAATAAATGATAATTAGATGGGGCAATATCCGGCGAATAGTGTAGGTGGGACATTGTTACTTTTTTTTGTTGATTCTAACTGTATTGGCTCTGTAAACTATATATATATATATGAATAGCAGTGTGGTAAGAAGCTTACTTCCCAACCACGTGGTTCCGGGTACAGGCCCACTACGTGGCATCTTGGGCAAATGTCTTCTACTATAACTTCGTGCCAACCAAAACCTTTTGAGTGGATTTAGTAGACGTAAACTGAAAGAAGCCCGTCGTATATCTATCTATCTATCTATCTATCTATCTATTTGTGTGTCTATCTATCTATCTATCTATTTGAGCACTACGATATTATTATTCCTGTTTTGTTAAATGAAATTCCGTCGAATTTACAAACGAAAAGGCTTGGGGTTTTACTAAAACAAAAAACATACCTCGAATGGCCAAATGAAATCGAATACGAAGATATGTTTTGGGAGCGTTTTGTAAGACGTCTGTGCGAAAGTGAAATCGATAATGAAATTTAGAACTAAATATAGAGAACTGTTTGGAAACGAGACAAACATATACATACGCTTGCATTTAAATAGTGAAAATCACAGTAAGAAAACAAAACTGAGTTCATTATAAAATGATGTTGCTGCTTGGAGTAAAGGTGAATTCTTGTATCCTCATGTGTAAGTGAAATTGTTCGAATTTCGATAAACAACATTGTGAATAGTTAAATATCTCGCGACAAATATGACATCTACGATTCATCATATGAAAGCAATTCTAAATATGTTTCATTGCGAAACGAAAGTTAGTAGAACTAAAATCTGCCATGGCATACTGTTTCATTCTAAATAAGCAGCTAAACGCAATTCTCTGTTTCAACATTATTGCTTGTGCATATCGTATTTTAAAAATAATTACCCTCCTCTGTTATTGTAAATTTTGTAGAAAAATAAAGATAAAACAACACACACAGATGAAATATTATTAGTTTCAAAAACGTTTTGTAAATACTTGTAAACATACAGTTGACACTACAAAGGCAGAAAATGCAGAACTATAATATTAATTAAATGTAGATTATAAAATTTTGACTTTTCATATAAAATTACTGTTCCAGAGAAATCTGGCAAATTTTGGCGAGTAAGTATTATGTGTCATTCCGTTATATTATTTTATTATATTTTTCTATTATATTTTAATGTTTCACTTCATCCTAGTGATACTAATAACCTGGTTTCAAAATGCGATAGAAGTTTGCTTTACAGAAAAGCATTAAATATCTCAAACATGCCTTATGAATATGTAAAACAATACATCAATAAATCAATATGCATATACATATATTATATATATATATATATATATATATATATATATATATATATATATATATATATATATATGCAAACACACAGACACTTCCTACACCAACAATCATAAATTGTTGCCACTCCAACTGCATGACCAGCATCAACCTTATTGAAGGCACAACATACAAATTCAAAGCAAGATGGACATTCACCGTCAAAAATCCCTTTACATGTTCTTCAAGGAACTTAATATGCGCTATGAAATATCAAGGATGTAATGAAGATTACACAGGTCAAACAAAGCTTATTCTAAAAACTAGGCTGACCAATTACCGAGAACAAGTACTAGACAGATTCCACTGAGTGGTCACATAGACATATGTGTAAAAAATACGTTTCCCAAATTCCAGGTATCCCCACTCTACCTATGTTCAGCGAATAGCACAGATGAAGGGCGGATAAAGAAAGAAAATTCTTTTATACAAAAACACAAACTAAGACTAAACAAACTTTAACAAAGCACATACACAAATAACTATTCACACACAAAATTCATTTTGCCAAAATCATTCTGCCACTTATGATGAACCGACACAAATAACAACCTAAAATTTTAGCCACTGGACTATATACAAAAGACTCCTGTCCACTCTCCCTCTAGACAAATTGAATTTGGAGTGCCATAATAATAAATAAGCATGTTCACTCAAATGTGTCAGACTTCTTTTTAGGCGTAAAATGTACTGATACTTGACACTAACGAACAAACGTAAGGGGAAACATACAAAATGTTATAAACTTCATTCTCTACAAACATATGAAAGCATTCACAGCATTGATTGTTTAGACATGAGCAGTCAACCGTGCCAGTCTTAGCTAAGGAAGCCAAACATTGTCATTGGATACTAACACACGGACGTAGCGAGGAACCTAAAAAATTTCTGAGACCAGTCATGTGACTATTCTCTACCAATAAAATCCTATTCAAAACATACACTAATTTGAGCCATGAGCTGCCAATCAAGATACGGCACGCTTGAAGCACTAGTCAGAAGCAAGAGAGCTACGACATAAAACACGTCTTTCTATTTGAACTTTTTGAAAATCAGTGTACAATGTGATATTAATAAACAAGGCGCAGGAGTTGGTGTGTGGTAAGTAGCTTGCATACCAACCACATGGTTCCGGTTCCGTCCCACTGCGTGGCACCCTGGGCAAGTGTCTTCTACTATAGCCTCGGGCCGACCAAACCCTTCTGAGTGGATTTGGTAGACGGAAACTGAAAGAAGCCCGTCGTATATATATATATATATATAATTAACATAATATGGTAAAAATTCGATATTAATTAATATCAATTTAATACCAGGAAACTAGCACATTAGAAGAATCAGAAGGTTCACGAAGAAATTTTTTTCGAGATCCTAAAAAGATTATAGTACTTGTGTATATAAGATTGACCAGTAACCGGTCTGTCAATATGCTAGAAGAAGCTCACTTAAAAAATTCTCAAATCCGGGTTCAGCGGATAAACTATAGTCTGCAGATAATCGAGGTATGTACAATTTTCACTGGTCTAGCCCGCCTGTTTTTGCTCCGCTGAATCCGTATTTGACAATTTTTTAAGTGAGCTTCTTCTAGCATATTGACAGACCGGTTACTGGTCAATCTT
>NC_068983.1:48169606-48170463 GCF_001194135.2 Octopus bimaculoides
GCTAGTGTGTTTACGTCCCCGTAACTTAGCGGTTCGACAAAGGAGACCGATAGAATAAGTACTAGGCTTACAAAGAATAAGTCCTGGGGTCAATTTTCTCGACCAAAGGCGGTGCTCCAGTATGGCCGCAGTCAAATGACAGAAACAAGTAAAAGAGTAAAAGAGTAAAAGAGAATATTTAAAAAATGAATAACTATTCTCAGAGCATTTTCAACTTCTACATTTCCTATATTTCTACTGGTATGGAATAAAATAACTTTGTTATTATTATTATTATTATTATTATTATTATTATATATATATATATATATATATATAATTTAATTAGAGATTGTGCTAATCTCATGAAGGGATGCGTTCATCCAAGGAAATACTGGTTCAATACCTGTGTTTTTGGGGAATAAAATTTCCTTGAAAACGAAGGTATATATTAAGCATACAGTTGGTATCCATTTCAAAGATGAAAAGGAAATGTAGATATGGAAATTAATAATATTTCATTATTAACAAAGTGGTCATCTTCGCTTCTTACAGCCGTTTCAATAAATACTCAATAATTTCATTCAGCAGTCTGCTGAAATGAATTGATAGGTCTACATATAATATCCAAAGGTACGTATTCTTTTTCTCTGATGAAATTATACCCATGTCAGATAAATATAAATTTAATGTACAATTTTGTAATTAAATTATTGAGTATTAATTGAAACGGCGGCAAGACGCGAAGATAACAATTGTGTCAATAATAACTAATCTTCAACTTCCACTCCATTTTCTTCTTATATACATACATATATATATACACACATACATATTCATATGTATATATATATATATATATATATATATATATATAT
>NC_068983.1:48170919-48176091 GCF_001194135.2 Octopus bimaculoides
ATACGTTGTCTGCGTGTGTGTCCTCAATGGACGCTCAAACCTCTAGATCAATCTGTACCATACATGGTGTGTATAAATTATTTGACCTTGGAAAGAATAATACGGTCTTGATTTATTTCTTTTATTAAAAATAATATTGCATTATATATAAAGATTCACTTCTTCAAACTGTTTTGTCAAAGTCAACTTCCTGTGTAAGGCGGCGAGCTGGTAGAAGCGATAGCACGCCGGGCGAAATGTTTAGCGTTATTTTGTCTGCCGTTACGTTCTGAGTTCAAATTTCGCCGAGGTCGACTTTGACTTTCATCCTCTCGGGGTCGATAAATTAAGTACCACTTACGCTCTGCGGTCGATGTAATCGACTTAATCCCTTTGTCTGTCCTTGGTTGTCTCCCCTACGTTTAGCCGCTTGTGGGCAATAAACAAATAAGAAACTTTAGCTCGCCGGGCGAAATGCTTAGCAGTATTTCGTCTGTCTTTACGTCTGAGTTCAAATTCCGCCGGGTTCGACTTTGCCTTTCATACTTTCGGGGTCGATAAATTGAGTACCAGTTGCATACTGGGTCGTTCTAATCGACTGATCCCCTCCCCAAAAATTTCGGGCCTTGTACTTAGAGTAGGAAAGAATATCAACTTCCTGTGTTTAGCGTCCTGACGTTGTAACTAAGCAACCAGCTATTTATTTACACACGCACGGATGTATACATCATTACAGTTGTGGCGATTTCTGATAAAAAGGAATTTCCTAAGGTACTTGCACTTTTTATATTCTTCTCCAGATTTCCATTTGCGTATCTGTACGTAGAGGTTCATTTGTGTGTGTGAGAAAAAAAAAAAAGAAAATTCATACTGAGATAGATACATTTTCATTCATTTAATTAATCAATTGTCAACAGACCTGTTTCATATACATAAGAAATATAATTATCTGTGTGCGTGTGTGAGAAAAAAAAATTCATTCGGAGATAGACGCCTTTTCTCAATTAATTGAATAAGGTACTCCATATTGTCCATTGACTTTTCAAGTCACCTTTTTAACACTCGACATTTCACATTTAAATCCGATATTATGATTATGCTTGGCGCAACTCGACTTATTAACGCTTTCACTTCTTCGAACCGTTTTGTCAATGTCAATATAGTAACTAAGCAACCAGTTATTTGCACACACCCACACTTGTGTATACACCATTGCAGTTGTGACGACTTCAGATAAAAAGGAATTTCCTAAGGTACTTTCATTTTTTTATACTCTTCTCTAGCTTTCTATTTGTTTAAGATATGTAATTACATGAGTGTGTGTGTGGTAAACAAAATATCATAGAGTGATAGACGCCTTTTTTCTCATTGAAGCAAATGAGGTACTGTATATTTTACGTTGATTTTCCGATACATATTTCGGACATTTTTGGAATGATATTTCACATTAAATCCGATGTGATTATTCTTGGCACAGCTCGACTTATTAACACTTTTATTCCTTCGAAGCATTTTGTCAACGTCAACTTCCTGTGTCTGGCGTTCTTTCATTTCTTTTATATTCTTCCCCAGCTTTCTATTTGTGTATCTGTACGTACAGGTTCATTGATAACTAACATTACATAGTAGTTGCGACATCATTTTCCCAATTACTTTATAAACTGCTACCGAAGAAAAGTGCTGGGCTGTCACGGAAGGCCCCTGCTGCAAAGCGCAAGGCAGCTGCACGATTTAGAGAGTCTGATGAACAACATAATCAAAGGGTATCGTAAAACCAACCAGAATGTGCTATCAGTCTGATAGCACATTCGTACATGTAGAGTTTATCTCGAACCGGTAGCGCCTCCTAGTAACATTGCTAGGCCAAGGAAATATAGAAATTATCCATGATAGTTCCCGACCGGAAAGACCTCCGGAACCGACTAGCCAGTTCGTTCTTGTCGGCGCCCACAGTCTCCTCGAGAAGGTTGTCGCACTTCCCCGCCACTAAGCCTTTATAAATTTCTAAAGCGGAATATTCACCGATCCCATCAGGCGACTGGTTGAGGGCTATGATCGCCTGGCGACATTCTAGGGGCCAGTCACCCAGTCTCGGTCTTTTCTGCACCCAAGACTGACACTCCGTCAAGGAGACGAGGTGCGGAAAGACAGGTCTCACAAATAGAGCCCAGACACGCTCACCGTCCAGAAATCGTTACCGATCGCGTAACCTAAGTGTGTGTCTGCGCATTAGGAGCCAGGGCATACCTAATCCGCCACTCAGAGGATGCTGGAGACAGACCGACGGCCTGACCATTGGAACGCGTACCATCCACAAAAATTTAACTGAGAGACGCTCCAACCAAGGCACGACAGCCAGGCAATAAATGATAACGGAGGCGATATAAGCATTCGCCACCTCTGTCCGACCTTTCAGGGACAGCGTATTCTCAGCCCATTTCTGTGTAAGTCTGGTCACCCTGTTCACCACCTCATCGCAATTCTTATGAACCTGGAGGTCCGGACTAAACCAGACCCAGAACAGTTTAACTGGTCCGTCGGTCGAGCATCCAACGACGCCGTGCGATGGCATCGTCCTGCCTCTCCAAGAGCTGAACCGCGAACCCACTGATTTGTCGGCGTCGTTGATTTTAGCCCCTGCAACCGACTCATATTCGTTTAAGATGGTGCCGACCGTCTCCGCTTCGAAGGCGTCCGACACCATGACGGTGAGGGCGTCCGCGTATGCCGACACTGTCCTTCCCTGTCCCAGTTCGAAAGGGATGCCTTTTAGCTGTTCCATCTTCCGCAGCAGCGGATCGAGTGTTAATATGCACCGAAGAAGAGACAGCGGACAGCCCTGACGGACGGAGCGTGCGATGCCAAACGGCCCCGAGAGGTGGCCGTTTACTTTGACCACTGAATAAGGGCTGCTAAGTATTGCAGAGATCCAGCTGCTGAAAACGGGTCAGAAACCGTCTGCTTACATGGCGGCTCCCAAGTAGCGATGTCGACCTTATCGAATACTTCTGATTAATCCAAATTCATCAGAGCACTCAGGAAGCCAGCTTTGGCCCCAGCCCTCTCTATGATGGAGGTTGTTGTGGATAAATCTGCTCGGGATTTCGCACGTTTACGCTTCTCCGACCAGGCTATTGACGACAAACGGCAGCCTTTTTGGCAACACCTTGGCCAAAATACTAAACTCTGCGTTTAGCAGAGTTATGGGCAGAAAATTCTCCAGTACGTCCCCATTGACGGCGTTCTTCCTCAGCAGTATCACCTCTGTTAACAGCACTAGGAAATCTCCCGTTCTGTTGCAGTTGCGTTAGGCGTCTGTCAAGAGGTCGCCAAAAAAATCTGGCCTGAATACATAGAATTCATAGGGCAGACCATCCAAACCGGGCGATCTGCAACTTGTGCAATTGTTCATCGCCTCCCCAATTTCAGCGGCTGTTATCGGCCTTTCAGATAACTTCGTGTCAGCTGCTGAGTGTCGCAGCAAGCCGTCCAAGTACGAACTAAATTCCAGATGAGCACCGAGGTCGATTTAATCGACTAACTCACTCCCTCAAAATCTGAGGCCTTGCACCTATTGTAGAGAGGATTATTAAGGCGATGAGCTGGGAAAAATATTTATAACGCCGGACAAAATGCTTAACGTCATTTTGTCCCTCATTACGTCCTGATTCTAAATTGCACCGAGGTTAACTTTAGATTTCTGTGTCGATAAATGAATACAAAATTTGAAATAAGTACAAAATTTGAAACCACTGTTACTCTCATAATGATGAGAGGAATAATAGTAGCAGAGTTATTTCAATTTTTGGTTCAAGTCTAGCAATTTCGGGCCAAGGGCTAAGTTGTTTACAACCACGCCAATACTCTGTTTCATGTTTTATGGATCCCGTAAGGAAGAAAGACAGAGCCGACTCTTTAATAATGGGAAATTGCTACTTAATTTTCAATGATTTTGTATACTATTTCACCCTGTATATAATTTGGTTTCGGTATTTGAATGGACAAATTGTTGTTGGCACTCGTCGAGGGTTCCAGTTGATCCGATCAACGGAACAGCCTGCTCGTGAAATTAACGTGCAAGTGGCTGAGCACTCCACAGACACGTGTACCCTCAACGTAGTTCTCGAGGATATTCAGCGTGACACAGTGTGACAAGACTGACCCTTTGAAACAAAGGTACAACAGAAACAGGAAGAAAAAGTGAGAGAAAGTTGTGGTGAAAGAGTACAGCAGGGTTCGTCACCATCCCCTGCCGGAGCCTCGTGGAGCTTTAGGTGTTTTCGCTCAATAAACACTCACAACGCCCGGTCAGGGAATCGAAACCACGATCCTATTACCGCGAGTCCGCTGCCCTAACCACTGGGCCATTGGGCCTCCACTGAATGGACTAATACTCTTATGTAATTATCTGATGGCAATTTCAATAGCTGTAATGCATTAGAGCTTGGAGACTAGATAAAAATTCTCTCATATCAACCATTAGTTTCCCATTTAATTAGTGGGGATGGTACATATTCTTTTATTTGTAACTTTGCTTTTTTAAATAATTAATACTAATTGATAATGATCATTGTTGATATTTTGCTTCCTATATCGTAAACATGTTTAAAACTGTCAGCGAGTTGGTATGCAGATGCAGCAATAAATTGGTAACAATAGCACCCTAGTTGTGTATTATACAGTTACTGGTCATTGATGGTTCCATATATATTTACTCGGTAAGTGAAACCTTGATTGATAAATTTGCATTATCGCGCTGTACTTATTGTAAAAGTGCTTTGCTAAGTAGTGAAGGTGTTTCACGCATGATAGTTAATGTGGGGTTACGATTCCTGGACAGGGCGATGCGATGTGATTTTGAGCAAAACATTTCGTTTCACGTTGATCCAGACCATTGTTGTTGTTATATGTATGTATGTATGTATGTATGTATGAAATTAGATGTGTTCCTATGACAGAGAAAGGAGTAAGCGAGGGAGAGAGAGAGAGTGTGTGTGTGTATGTGTGTGTGTGTGTGTGTGTGTGTGTGTGTGTCTTCTAGTAGAGACCACAATGAACGATGTCTTCAATGTGAATTAATACTGTTGACGGAAACTGTGAGGCGTCTGTCGCGTATAATATATTCATACATTCATACGTAATACATTTATACACACACACACACACACACATACACATATATATATGCATATA
>NC_068983.1:48176571-48177297 GCF_001194135.2 Octopus bimaculoides
CCCCCCGTGTTCCGTTTTCCATACAGTATATGCGATTCTCTGTATAATCAACTACGGTACGCTACGTATTTTCTTTTAATATATTTTAATTAATGTGTCATACAGTGCAGCACTGTACTGTATCTTTATTCATTGATTTGTTAATTTTTAGGTGCGAAAATGCTTATTTTATCACAGAAATAATTAAAATCTAAAGAATATAAATACCTATCCGCCGCAGAAACCGGCGATATACAGAGGGGTCAGCGATATAAATTTGCATCTATTAACCAGAAAAATCCGCGATGTACTGACTGCGCGATAGGTGACCCGCGATGTATTAAGTGCGCCATTGGTGGACTGCGATATGGCTAGGGATTATTGTATGTTTGATTATGTATGTATTTATACGCATAAGTATTGATACGTGTTTGTAAAATCACATATACACACAGACACTCACGCTCAGCTACAAATATATGTATATATTGGGTTGGTGTATAATTATTGCGGCTTTTCTCAACAAATTTTATTGAACAACATGTAACAAAAATATCTTTAGATGATTATTCCGGAGCATATTCACCATCTACTTCAATTACTGTTTCCCATTTGCTTGGTAGACGGCCAGGCCGTCATTTAGAGATGTTTTTGTTAAATATTGTTATTAATATATATATATATATATATGTGTGTGTGTGTGTGTGTGTGTGTGTGTGTGTATATATATATATGTATATATATATA
>NC_068983.1:48178084-48189830 GCF_001194135.2 Octopus bimaculoides
TATATATATATATATATATATATATGAAAAGCAACAACGAAAATGCTACTTTTTAAAATTTCGGTACATTTGAATTTCATTATATAGATACATTTAAAAAATGATTTTGTTTTCCATGTTTTGGTTGTTGAAAAACCTTATGAAAAATATGAATTCGGTAAATTTGTTGTATGTACATTTATCTATGTGTTGTGTGACAGGTATTTTCCTGTATTCCGGAATTCTAATTTGAGATTTGTGCACCGCCACCTTCTTACGTAGGCTGTTTCTTTGTGTGCCCAATATACTGCGTTTGCATCCCGCGCATATAATTAAGTAAATCAAATTCTCCGATGCACATGTAAAGTTAGTTTCTATGGTAAAATGTTGGCCTTGTTCTAATCGATATTCTGATTCTTCTATTATATAGGTACAGATCCCACAGTTGGGTCTCCCGCACTTTTTTACTGTCGGCTTTGTGGTTAGTGTTGAGTGAAATTTGCCCTGGGTTAAAATCCTCTTACTTTTGGTGATTTTGTGTGTTATGAGGATTTGATTTATCTTTGGGTCTCTCTTGACTAGAGCTGTGCTGTGGAGTATAGTGTTGAAGGCCTCATTTTTATGTGGGTTGTGTAAGGCAGGGTTTTCAATTTTTCTTCCTTCTTTGGTCTTGGTTGTCTAAGTTCTTGTGTATTTAATTTAAGGACTCGTTGGATCTTATTGTTGATTAAGGGTTGTGGGTAATTCCTATTGATGAGTGTGTTTTTTTATTCCTGGAGTCGTGTGTAACGGGTGATTGTGTCTGATACTATTGTGCATATTCTTTTGGCTAAACAGAATGGGATATTCATCCTGGTGCGTCTCGGGTGGCAAGAATCAAATGGCAGGTACTATTACGACTCCGTGGGTTTGTAATAGATATCTATCTATATTTTGTTCCCGACTTTATTAATAAGGATATGTGTGTGTGTGTGTGTGTGTGTGTGTGTGTAATGTGTGCCTGTGAGTGCGTGTGTATAAATATATAATTGCCAGCAAGGATGCAGTATTTCGTTTTGTAGCCGTAATATATTTCCTAGTGTAATAAAATTTGTGTCAATATGATGCCTTGTTTTGGTGATAAGCTTTTCTCTACAGACTTTCAATAGTATTCACAAATAGCATTGACATTTCTGAAATGTCATATACGAAAGCATTTACGTAAGTGAAACGATCGACGGTTGAAGATTAGGTAATTGGTGTACATGCATATTTCAAGAGTTGCGGCTCTTTTGTCATCATGGGATCCAACACTCTCAAAAGGCAGAGTTTGAAGCAAATTTTATGAGGTCACAACGGGTGGAGATCTTGCGTTTAAGTGTATACCTCTTCCCAAAGACAACTTACTATACCTTTCATCATTCTTGTGTCTGAAAATCAAGTGCCAGACAAATGTAGGTGCGGGTCGATGTAATTGATTATATTCTACTGAGATTATTAACCTTGTGTGCCTGTCAACATTCTTCATTATCAATAGATTTGGAAAAATAGATTATACATTCTTCCTTCTAGATCTAGAGCAAGAATCATATTTCTGACTTTAAAATTTAACATATTATATACTAAATATTGTCGCTCATAGGATTCACTGATATATGTTTATTACATGCTTTTTTGTCCGAATGTGGTTTAGCTTTAGTGTTTTGTAATATAAATTCTTTCGTAATCTTAAATGTAGTGTCTCGTTTGAACTATTTCAGATATAGATGACATGCTGACGACCTGAAATATATAAAACAAAATGAAGCTTTGTACATCAACCCATTCAAAGTCGTAACTAAATTCCTGCACAATGAATTCCTTGACTCTAAGCGTACTCTTCCTGATTATTCATGTTTCATGTGGTGAAGCGGAAGAATGTCACGTTTTAAGAAAGGGGAGTTGGTCATGTGAAGGAAGCACTTTTGTTCCAAAATTTCCGCCTGACACTATAGCTGTAACATTCACAGATCTAAACATTGACAATTTGGACAATGAAACCTTTCAAAATTTGACAGAACTGCCCTTACTAGAACATTTGTTAATTAGGTCTACCTTCCTTAAGACATCTACTAATGATGTATTTACGTATTTGAAGTATATACAAGAATTCGTACTTATTAATGTTCAGTTACTTCTTCCGGAATTAAGAAATATGCTGTTTGGTTTACCACTGACTACAAAAAAATTAGTATTAGCTGAAATGCAACTGGAAAATTTGAATAAAGATATATTTGATGGTCTCAGAGGAACTAACGTCTCAAATATTTTCATCAATGAATGTAATATGGTACATTTTGATGGCAGCTATTTCAATGGTATAGATAGATTAGATCAACTTGTTCTTTCAGGAGACGGTATTACCTCAGTTACCAGTTGGGGATATCTTCCTAATTTGACTTATCTAGATTTCTATTATAATGAAATTTCAAATATGCCAAAATTTAAAAACGGGTCTGGATTTATATTTTACCCAAAACTTGAAAAGTTATTCATAGGTTTATCATTTTATGATCAATTAAACAGCAACTTTTTCATAGGACTAGAGCACCTACAGACTTTGGGAATCTATGTTGGTGATAACTTTTTTTTAAAATCGAACGTTTTTCAGGAATTGAAATGTCTACGAGCACTAAGTTTACTATCTCATAAGCACCATATCTTAAGATTTGAGCAAAACATCTTCAAACTCAAATTATTGGAATCGGTGGAGCTAAATAACATTCATGTGGTTATTAACGAAGGCAAACCGTCTGCGATATTTAAGTCATGTCCACAACTAACAAATTTGATTCTGAAAAATGTCAGTAACATATACCCCAACGATTTACTGAAGCCATTGACTAAACTAGAAAATCTGATGATTACTGACGGGCAGTTTAGTAAAGTTCCAGATGCGATTTGTAATATGAATAATCTTACAGAACTTTCCATTTGTTATACAAATGTTAGAAAATGGAACAAACCGAATTGCTCAGTTATGAGAGTATTGCAGAAACTTGAGTTAAAGCACAATAAAATTCGGTACGTTAATCAAGAATTATTTTCCCATTTACTATTCAGCAACGAGAAACTGAATATTGATCTCTCAAACAACCCGTTCGTTTGCGACTGCAAAGCACTCTGGTTTCGAGACTGGTCACGGGAAAATGCAGGTAGATTGAAGAATTACAGAAATTATCGGTGCTTCATTCCGGATACATTTCACCATATTTCTTTGGAAAATTTTTCTCTAAACTGGGATTACTGTGAAAATAGAAAGAAAACGTCTTTTATCGCTATATTTGGGGGAATTATAGCCGTACTGGTTGTCATTTTTGTATTTTTCGCAATATTATCATATGAAAAACAATGGTCTATTGGTTTCTGTTTATACCACTCATTAGTAAGAAAGAGAAAATACAAAACACTCGTTAATGAAGTCCAATATAAGCATGATGCTCTTGTATGTTACTGTAGTGCTGATGTCAACTGGGTTGTGAATAAATTGTTACCCATTATCGAAGAAGAAAACCATTTCAGTTTATGTTTACATGAGAGGGACGTTGTAGTTGGAAACGATACTGTTGATAATATCGTAGACAGCATGCAACAAAGCCGTAAGGTTGTTTTAGTTTTGTCAAATGATTTTTCTCAGAGTAGCTGGTGCCAGTTTGAAGCAAGTATTGCCCAGCAAAAAATTTTAAAAGATCATTACGATATTATTATTCCTGTTTTGTTAAATGAAATTCCGTCGAATTTACGAACGGAAAGTCTTGTTGATTTAATGAATCAAAAAACGTTCTTGAAATGGCCGAATGAAAGTAAATACGAATAAATATTTTGGGAGCAATTTATAAGACAGCTGAACGAAAATGAAACCGATAATGAGGTTTAGAACTGAAGTGTAATGACTTCATTCGAAAAGAGACAAACAAATGCATCAGCACACATTCAAATAGAGAAAAGCTCGGAAAGAAAACAAAACTGAATATATTTTATTTAGATGTTGTTATGAGAAAAGATGAATTCATGTATCAACACCTAACAGTCAAGTTAGTCCTCGGTTAAACTGCTCAAATTCCGATGAACAGCATTGTAAATGCTTAGATATCTAGTGACAAATGTGACAGCAACGTTTGATTCTATGAAAGCAATTCTAAATATATTTCATGACAAAACGAAAGTTAATAAGACTATAATCTCTTATGGCATACAGTTTCGTATTAGTGAGTATCTACACACGATTCCAAAGTCACTATTTGAATAAACAGTAGTGCATGTGCATGTATTTTTGAAATATTTATCCATCACTGTGTTGTAAAATTTGTATAAAAATAATAAAACGACACACACATATGAAATATCATTATTTTCAAAAATGTTTTATAATTCCTTGTAAACATACAATACACGCTACTACAATAACAAATGCAGAAATATAATACTAATTAAATGTAGATTATCAAATTATACTTTTTTATATATAATTACAGTTCCAGGTAATTTTGGTAAATTTTCGCTTGCGGATAACATATATATAGTTTTATTATATTATTCTATTATATATTAATATTTCACTTCAACATACAGATACTATTAACCTGGTTTTAGAACACAATAAACGTATGCTTTAGAGAAAAGCGTTAAATATGTGTGAAAATTGTATCTTGAATTTGTAAACCAATAAATGAATAAATCAATATATATACATATATATATATATATACGAGTGTGTGTCTCTTCTATGAATATGTATATGTGTGTGCATGTGTTCGTGTGCGTATATGTATACACGTTTATACACGTATGTATACGAGGGAGACTCAAAAATTATAAGCACTCTTGTTTTTTCACTGTATTTACACAAAAACTGTGGGATGAACAAGTACGTCATTTGTCTATATAGTCTCCTTCCCTTCCGATGCACTTGCTCCACCGGTCGACAAGCTTGCGCATTCCCTCCAACAAAATGGGTTTCGGTTAGTCTTGCAACAATTTATGCACCACTTCCTTCACATCTTCACCTGTAGAGCGACCCAAAGATATGATAGTTGAGCGGGGTGCGATCTGGGCTGTAGGCAGCGTATTCCAGCACTTCAAAACCCGATTGGTTAATGGTTTCAACGGTCCGGGCGGCAGTGTGTGGGCGTGCGTTGTCGTGCAACAATAAAACCGCCTTTGACAATAGGCCTCGGCGTTTGCTGGCTTCTGCTTGTTGGCCAACAAAGCCCTATATCTTTTACTGTTGATCGTACAGCCCTTTTCTATCAGGCATCTAGTATAGACTCTTTTGAGTCCCAAAAAATGGTTGGCATCGCCTTTCCCACGGACAACTAAGTCTTGAATATCTTCGTCGCTTGCGAGCCAGGATATTTGCAATCCATACTCTGTCTTTTAGATTTTGCCTGTTAATGATGAACCCCCATTTCATCTCCTGTGACTATTATGCTCAAACATTCCTCTCTCTCATTGTTGTAGCGGTCAAGGACTAATCTGCAGAGAAGGAGCTACCTCATGGATGATAACTCGCTGATTCACCATTACCATCTTCTCGGCAATGGTAGAGATTGACGGGCGTGCTGATCCCTCTCCGTGCATTACGCTTGTCCGGTTACTTTTAAACTTCTCTATCCACCCACACACACTTCTATACGATAGTTCACTGTCCTGTTATTGTGCTAAAAGCCGATGAATTTTAGCACCTGACGCAACTAACGATCGGCGAAATCGGATCATTGTCCATTGTTTGTTTTGGTGCACATTGCTAGCAAAGCTAGAAAGAAAAAATAGCACGATCAAGCTCAGACTTTGTTCACGTGACTACAATAGTACCAACTATAAGCACGCATGCGCAGAAGGCAGTGTGACAATAATGGAGATATGTTATGGTGAAAGTGGAGATATCTGAATTTCTCACTGGCAAGAAATGTTACATTTATTCACCTTCATGCACCGGTCTTCCTTTTTTCGAGATTAATACTGGAAATTTGTTTAAATGAAAGAAAATAATGTAATACTTTCGGAATTATGTGGAAACTAAATCAATGCGTTTCAGTATTCTACCTTATGTGTGCATTGTTGTGTATGAAAAAAGAGAGAAGGAACGAGAGAAAGGGAAAAAGAGAGAAAGAGATAAAAAGAGAGAAAGATAGAGTGACGTGTGGGGGAGAGACTGATGCGGGGAGCAAGAATGCACAAGGGAGCGAGAGAACAGATGAGATTTCTATAGGTGAGACATCTATGAGCTACAGAGATAGATGAGGTAGAAAAGGTACTGTTGTAATATGCAAAAGTTCTTGTACATATTTTAAAGGACAACGATTCACAGTGTAAGATCAAACAGTTTCCAATACCGTATGATGATAAAGGTGGGGGTAACAGAGAACTTGCAAACTTAGGAACAGCTATTCCTGTATTAATTGGTGCATTTGGAACAACACTCAATCGCATTGTCGACCTGCAGAAGTATGCAAAGATTTTATCCTGCAAGTATCCTCAAAAATACTTAAATTTGAGAAGACTTGCTCTCACGATGTCTTTAAACAAAATCGTTTCTAACATCAATAGCGAGTTATCAATACAATAATAATAGTTCATTATTTACATTATTTAAATTATTTACATTCGACGGATATTTGTCCTCATCGTGTTTGTTGTTAACACAACGTTTCGGCTGATATACCCTCCAGCCTTCATCAAGTGTCTTGGGGAAATTTCGAACCTGGGTTATCATTCCTAAGGCATTTTCGATGTTATTATTATTATTTTATGTTTGACTTTTGTTTTGCATTTGTACAAGTTGGATCCAAGTCTCACCCAGAGACCTCAAGAGACAACAAGTTAGAAGTCCATGTAGGTGTTATGCCTAGGGTACCATATATTTGGATTTGTACAGTTTTGTTCAAGTGAATGTTTAAGAAACCATAAGAAAATTATGTGTTTGCTTTAAAATTTGAGATCACATAGACAGTATTTTACGTAGGATATGGGCAGTTCCCATGAGCACTATCTTTTGAACTTCAGCCATTTTGGGGTTTCCTGGTATCTGAGCTAGGTAGTAATCAGCCCGTTTCGCTGTCATTCCCAGGGCACCTATGGCAATAGGTATTGTTTTCGTCTTCAGATTCCACATTATTATTATTATTATTATTATTATTATTATTATTATTATTATTATTATTATTATTGTTGTTGTTGTTGTTGTTGTTCAGGTCACTACTTGGAATCGAACTTGGAATCTTGGGGTTAGTAGCCCGCGCTCTTAACCATGCTAATACGAGTGATTACAATACCCTGCAAAAGCAGGGTATTGTAATCACTCGTCTTTGTTTGTCTGTGTATCTGTAAAATTAATGAAACTGAATAATAATAGTTATTTCAAATTTTGGCACAAGACCAGCAATGTTTTTGAGGCGAGGTGAAAGTTGATCACAACGAACCCCAAATACTTGAGCTGTATTTATTTCATCGAAAACAAAAGGACGAAAGTAATCGTCAACCTTCGCGTAATTTGAAACCAGAACGTAAAGGTAGAAAGATGCAACCGAGCATGTTGTCCGGTGTGCTAACAATTTAGCTAGCTCGCCGCGCTAAGGCAATACCGATCATTGACTCTCACGGCTTCTCATCTTAATTGATTAGTTGTTTTATCATGTATGTGTTTTGTCTTGCTGTAAGAGATGGGCCACAGCAAATATTCTGCTCAATACCAAACATTTATATGTCACTTGTTTGATCTTCATCAGTAGAGCATGTCCCTTGGTGGTTGGCTATATGCGCATCTCTAATAAACCTGAACTTGTAATCTAGATAGAATAACTGTAGATTTCTGTGTGTATACATACGCATCTCTAATCACGATCAGCATCATAGCCATGTGTTGAAAGAATTTCGTTGGGATTTGAATAATTCACCTCTGGAATGATGGATATTACGTTCATCAACCTTAAACAACCTTTATTCAGAGACCTTTTAAGCGAGAAGGGCTATGCGGGCTGAAGAAATTTCTAACTGTGCCCCACCTGCAAGGTCTTACTTTGTTTATTATCCTGCGTACGTAAGTGAAAGAAGGGTGCTGCAATCACTCGTTTGCAAAATTACTGGAAAACAGAAGAACAGATTTTCACCACATTTAGCAGAAATACTGACAGGGCGAGTGACTCGAAATGAACATTTGGTTTGATTATCATAAAAAAAATTACAAATTTCCGAATAAGCAAGTGGTCATATTATTTTGTTCAATTTTCTTTTCATATGAATAGACGGTCGTCTGCGTGTGTATGGATCATGGCGTACCTATGTGCGCAGGCACGTATGACTACATACATACACACATACGTAATACATACAGACATACAGACAGACAAATACATAACAAAAACATCAGGACTTACAAGTATATATAACATACAGAAAATTGCATTACTGGACACTGCACACATCCTACGCAAAACACTTTCAATACAGAAACCATGAGAGCATCACAGCAACTCTCAGCACATACGCAAGGCACACAGAGCTGCGCTCGGTAGTGAAGTGAAAGCACTTTATAAAAATAAAACTACTGAATAATAATAATAATAATAATAATAATAATAATAATAATAATAATAATAATAATAATAATAATAGTGATGATGGTGATGTCTTTTATTAGACGCATTAATATGATGAGGGTGACATTATAAAGAAAGTTAACAATTTGCTTGGGGATTGACATAGAAGATGAAGAGAATGAAGGGAAAAGACTATAAAATGCAATAAAAGAATAACATGACTGATTCAGCTTTCCTCATAATGGAGACACCCAATGAAGGACCAATGAAGGAATGGCATTTAGAATTACTATGACCATGAAAAGAACGTAATTGCTCCCAACTGTTGCTCACAAATCTATTGGCGTATTCTTAGATTAGTTTGTAGAGCAACAATTGGAAAAGGGATGGTGACTTCGGTCGTCATCCTTTATCTATGGGGTTCCTTGATTGATTATATTTAGAGGTTTCTCTTGAACGTGAACAGGGGACAGCGAGAAGAACCAGAATATCAGAACAAGTATTAAGGTGACTTATGGAACTTTCTCATAACAATTGTCCATGATAGTGACATATGATGACCAGATATCATTATAGAGGATAAAAATAAATAGCGTAATATTGTAGGCTTTGCAATTTCCAATGATAACAAAGTTGATAGCATAGAAATCAAAAATACTGAGTAATACCAGGAACTAGTCAGAGTGGTCGAAAGTTCGTGGAAAACGAAAAGAACAATTATTGGGAATATCTCTTAGTGGCTGACAATATGTACATCTCCGATCACTAGTAGGAGTAGTAGGGGAGCACCATAAATATGTGTTGAGAGGAATTCTTTGGGGTTTGAATAAGTCACATCTGGAAACATGGGTGTTTCGTTCATCATCCTTAAACCTTAGTCAGGGACCTTTTGATAAGGATTAATTACAAGACATGAAAAAAAATCTTTGCCTCACTTGCAAGGTCATACGTTGTTAGGTTTAATATTAGCTCACTATGTCGCAATCATATGGTTGTGGTACATGTGCCTGGTGTACCATTACCAGATGGGTTGTCATGATTGGATATTACTTTCGTATATTCATACCCCAGTGTCACTTTGATAGCATGCATATCTCTCTCACTCAATAATAATAACTAAAATCGTCTCTTCTATAGACACTAGGCCATAAATTAACAGTGAAGTGGGAGTCGACTACATCAACTCCTGCAGTAGATACGATATAGATGTGCCGATGAGGCTTATCCATGTCCACATTCAGAATATCCAGTCGGCACCTGTCAGAAAAATGGTAATGTCTGTGCCGATTTGCCAGTAATAAAGATTTCAAATGTCGGCACAAGGCCAGCAGTTTCGGAAGATTGGGTATATCAGTCACATAGATCCCACTAAAAAACTGGTATTTACTTTATCGATCCTGTAAAGATGAAAGGCATATCCGATCTCGAGGGAATTTGAACTCAGAACATGAAGACGAAATGCCGTTAAGCATTTTGCCCGGTGTGTTAACGTTTATTTCTTTATTGCCCACAAGGGGCTAAACATAGGGGGGGGGGACAAATGGATTAAGTCGATTATATCGACCCCAGTGCGTAACTCGTACTTAATTTATCAACCCCGAAAGGATGAAAGGCAAAATCGACCTCGGCGGAATTTGAACTCAGAACGTAACGGCAGACGAAATACCGCTAAGCATTTCGCCTGGCGTGCTAACGTTTCTGCCAGCTCACCACCTTATATACAACTACTACTAATATTAACCGATTTTGGCAGAAGGCCACCAATTTCATAGACCTTGACTGCGTAGACCACAGTGCTGCATTGGTACTGATCTTTTCGACCATTAAAGGTAAAATCAATGTCACTGGAATTTGAAACCAGGATGTAACAAGGGACGAAACGCCGTCGTGCTAACGATCCTACCAGCTCACCGCAATGTATCCTCAAGTACGCATGAAGCAGTTATAGGTCAATGTTTGCCTAATTATAGAAGCTGGAACGGAAATCTTAGAAATAACGTTTGACGATGTTGATGATGGTAATACTAATAGTTGTTACAAGTATTGGTATAAGGCCTGACATATCAGGGCAAAGGGCACAGCGATTACATAGACACGAAAACTGAAATGGTTCTTATTTTATCGATCCCGCAAGAAAGAAAGGCAAAGCCGACCCCTTAATAATGGGTAGATGGTGCTATATTTTCCATGTTTTTACATACAACTTCCTTCACCCAATACGTAATTCGTTTAAAGTATTTCATTAGTCTAATACTCTTACATAAATATTTGATGTCAATTTTGATAGAAGCTGCAATGCAGGTCAAAACGTACGGGCTTGGGACTTTATAAAACCTATCTATTAGTAATTACTGGCATATTTAATTAGTGGGATGGTACAAATGCTTTTTTTTTTTTTTTAACTTCTCTTTATGTGATCATTAACATTAATTGATTAAAGTCCTTGTTGATATTTTGCTTCCTATATCGAAAACAATATTAAAACTCAGTCACCGAGTTGGTATGCAGCAATAAACTGGTAACATTATCACCATTGTTGTGTACAATACAGTTACTGGTTGATAATGGCTCCATATATATTTTTTCGGTAAGTGAAACTTTAACTGATAAATTTACATTATGGTGTTGTATTTACTGTAAAAGTGCTAGGATTAGTGTTGAGGGTGTTTCAGACATGATCGTTTAATTGGCGTTGATGTTCTTGAACCGGGCAATGCAACGTTCTTTCTTGAAGTAAACAATTCATTTCACGTTGATCCAGACCGCTCAACCGGCAAAAATGATTAATCCCTGACAAACAGGCGTTTAGTTCCACGGGCTGAGTATATGGTCCAGGCAACGTAGAAACCCTATGATTCAAAATGGTTCTTTGATCGTCTTCTTTTTTATTGTATCTATTGACTACATTTCAAACGAGATGAGTTTCATTGTTAGATGTATACTTGTATGTAATTATAAATGTTCCTATGAGAGAGAGAGAATGAGAGGGAGAAAGACAGAGAGTGAGTGTGTGCGTGTGTGAATGTATGGTGAGTGTGTGTGTATGTATGTATGTGTGTGTGTGTGTGTGTGTGTGTGTGTGTGTGTGTGTGTGCATCGCAGGAGTGGTAATGTTTCAAAAGTTCGCTTTGCAACTATATGGTTGCGAGTTCAGCTCCGTTGGGCGAGGCCTAGGACAAGAATCTTCCAGTAGAGACCAAAACGAACGAACT
>NC_068983.1:48190156-48191523 GCF_001194135.2 Octopus bimaculoides
TATATATAGAAAATTGATTAAGAGTGTTAATCGTTTTTTTTTTCAGTCTGCGGAGAAATGGCTAAAATTTGCCGTTTATAATTATACCATATGTTACGAACACATACGCACACAGGCGCACGCACACAGGCGCACGCACACAGGCGCACGCACACAGGCGCACGCACACAGGCGCACGCACACAGGCGCACGCACACAGACGCACACACACATACGTTTATATACTTTCATTTGTTTCAGTGATTTGTCTGTAGCCATACTGGAGCACCACCTCTTAGTCGAAGAAATTGAATCCTGGACTTATGCTTTGTAAGCCTGGTGCATATTTTACAGGGTTGCTTATGCCGAATCGCTAGGTTACCGGGGCAAAAACACACAAATATAGGTTGTGAAGCGATGCCAGGGTGGAGCACAGACACAAAATGGACAAAAGCCTTTCGGCTATACAACAAAAGGAAAATAATTTGACCATTACAACAAAAATAAAACAAAATAAACAGGGTTTTACGACTATCAAATAGTGTAGTAAGCTAGCGCAAGAAAAAAGAAAATGGAAAAATCTTAACTGAGCGGGTGGCGAGACAGAACAGAACAGATGCAACTGGCCTCAAAGGCAGTCAGCCGGAACAGGACGAAAATCCCTAAACGAGACAGTAATAACGTGACAGAGGGACTAGTGGACACGAGTGGACAAAGAAATCAGAGGGACCAAATTTCGAGAGAGGGGTCACAGAATGTGATGGAGAGAGGGAGAGAGAGAGAGAGAGAGAGAGAGAGTGAAAGTACGTTGTGGCGAAGGAAGGCAAAGTTTGAGGGATAAGTGGGAGGGAAAAGGAACCAGAGGGACAGAGGAACGATGGGGGGAGCGAGAGAGAGAGAAGAGAGTTAGAGCGAGAGAGAAAGAAGGACTAAGGCAGAAAAGTGAGAACGAGAGTGTGAGAGACAAAGTGGGAAAGGGAGAAAAAAGAGAGACAGACAGAGAAAGAAGAAGAAGGAAAAGAGAGACAAGTGGGGAAAGTGGGTGAGAATCGTACATAATATCCAAGGGGTATTTATTTTTACAAACTTAACAACAAATCGTACGTAGCACAGCTTGGATAAATCAAAGGTAAAAAAACACAACAAACGGAAATCGTCAAAACATAACAAGCAAGAAAAGGACGATAGCAAAACAACGGCAAACAGGTCAAAACAAGATACACGGATATATATATATATATGTGTGTGTGTGTGTGTGTGTGTGTGTGTGTGTGTGTGTGTGTCTGTGTACATGTATGTATACATGTATATATATATATATATATTGTTGTACTTGGGGATGGTCATATTGCCAGTTTAGCCAATAAAAACACACGCACTGTATATTT
>NC_068983.1:48194681-48195796 GCF_001194135.2 Octopus bimaculoides
CTGTGTGTCCGTTCTCCCTGTTATTGTTGCTGTTGTATTCGATTTTTTCTCTGTTATTGTTTTTGTTTCTATTGCTTGTCCTCATGTGTTCGTTTTTGCTGTTGTTGTTGTTGCTGTTGGTGTTCATGGGGTTGCAGTTGTTTTTGTTGCTACGGCTGTTGTTGTTGCTGCTGCTGTGGTTATTGTTGGTATTGTTGTTGTCGTGATTGTTTTCATCCATGTTGTTGTTGCTGCGGTTATCGTTGGTATTGTTGTTGTTGTGATTGTCGTCATTCATGTTGTTGCTGCGGTTATTGTTGTTGTTGTCATTCGTGTTGTTGCTGTTGTTGTTGTTGTCATTCGTGTCATATATATATATATACTCTCTTTTACTGTCTTTTACTTGTTTTAGTCAATTGACTGCGGCCATGCTGGAGCACCGCCTTTAGTCGAGCAAATTGCCCCCCCTCCTCAGGACTTATTCTTTGAAAGCCTAGTACTTATTCTATCGGTCTCTTTTGCCGAACCGCTAAGTTACGGGGACGTAAACATACCACCATCGGTTGTCAAGCGATGTTGGGGGACAAACACAGACACACAAACATATACACACACATATATATATATATATATATATACATATATACGACAGGCTTCTTTCAGTTTCCGTCTACCAAATCCACTCACAAGGCTTTGGTCGGCCCGAGGCTATAGTAGAAGACACCTACCCAAGGTGCCACGCAGTAGGAATGAACCCGGAACCATGTGGTTGGTAAGCAAGCTACTTACCACACAGCCGCTCCTGCGCCTATGTATATATATATATATATCCAAAATATTTTACAATTATATCATAATTATAACAAGGGTCTGGCCTTACGCCTCACCACGCACTGCTAGGAATAGACGCTAAAGCTCCTATTACCACCTTAAAATCTCCGAGAGATAATACACCATGTCGTAGGTAATCAAAATTAAAACAATGTATACACAATGTTGGTCAACTCCGTAACACTTTCCGGTTCCAAACTTAATGTAAAATTAAAATATTTTACCTGCTGCCATCATCAGCGGAAGTACTCCGTAAGATAAATTTATATATATATATATATATATATATATATATGTTTATATAA
>NC_068983.1:48195916-48202252 GCF_001194135.2 Octopus bimaculoides
TATATATATATATATGTTTGTGTTTGTAAATGATCTCTGGATCGGAACGAGTGGAGAAGTGCTGTCAGGACTGGTTGTAATGCCTGGGAGGAAAGGATGATTCAGCAGCCTGAATTTAAAAGGACCTGTCGTAAAGGAACAATTAGAACCGTAATCAATAGTAAACATGTATTATATGTGATGGTGTTCTGTTGGCAAAAAGCAGGGTATGTGAACCATATCAAGTCACATGAAAATCGTAATGCACAGATCTTGGACACCAACAACCTCTTACGACTTCTGTTATATGTCAAAAAACTTGTAAGACAATATCTGGATTTAAAAAAAAGACATTTGATAGTTCACAAAAAAACATTCCGTCAGAATCAGATTCCAAAACGCAAATCGTCTTGATTTGTGTCCGCGCACATCTTCATCTTCAAGCTGCCCAAGGTGCTACGTAGTGGGACTGAACCCCGAACCATGTGGTTGGGAAGCAAGCTTCTTACCACACAGCCGTTCGTAATGCATACAAATGAAGACAGTTGCATCGAGAAGTGTCAATCTTTTAATTAAAGAGGGAACATGTGGAAGGTGTAGACCCAGGAAGACATCGAATGAAGGGGTGAGGAAGGATCTACAGATATTGGGACTCTCAGACGAGACGACAGGGGAAGGAGACTCCTGGCAGTTTACTGTGCTTGAAAAAAACGTTCAGATAAGTAAAAGCATGGTTGTCCTTGCATACAGGCTCGTCCCCTGCAACCTTCTCCCTAATCTTGCAGGCTTGTAGGGGCTGGTGCCACATAAAAAATACCTGTGCAGATGTGTTTTCATTAACGGAAATATTCATGTTTACTGTGTTTCCATTTAGCAGCGGAATAAATGTGGCAGTCAACTTTAACTCGTCTTCGTATTTCTTGATGTTCTTTATCATGACTCTAATTACACAAGATGATTAACAATATCATCAGGGCTTTAGCTACTTCAACCTTTTCCATTACGCAAACGTACCAACACTCAAGCATTATTGAGACAGAAGTGTCTATAGCTGTTACTCATTTACGTCTTCGTGTTGTATCCTCAGTATTTTAAACGCGAATAGCTTCATATGCTTTGGTCCCTCTGTGCACATCTGATTCTCACAAGCTGCTGTCTTTGCTGTATATTTTCATCTTCCTTCCTCGATGGAGAACTCTCTCATGGTACGATTTATATTGGCCCTTAAATTGCACTGTATAGCTATTGAAGGAAAGACTTCTGTCAAGCCAGACTAGAAATAAAGGCACTGTCATGGTATTAGCTGTCAGTAGTGAAAGTAGAAAAATCTGACAAGGAACGTTACTTCGGCTACTGACTGGCCGGAGCTACCTGTCTGTCTGTCTGTCTGTCTGCCTGCCTGCCTGTCTGTCTGTCTGTCTGTATGTATGTCTGCTGGTTTGAGTTGATTCTTTGGCTACTGACTGGCCGGAGCTATCTGGCTGGCTTGACAGGTATCATAAACAGATATCATAAATAAATATCATAAACAATGAAATATCTTTGTTTCAAGAATTGCTCGCATCTGGGCGGACATGCTGTCTTCTAACGTGACTGATATCTCTACACACACGCGCACTCACCTCCACTCTGCACACACTCATGCATACATATCCCTATTAACTCAGGCTACGATATAACATTTTCTTCTCAGTTTCATCCTTATGTTGAAAGGGATGCATGGCTGAAGAAGTAGAGCATCAGAGCGTGAATGAAATGTTTTGAGGTATTTACGGGTTTCGTTTAAGGGTGTGTGCCTTCCCAAGGGCCACTTTAATAGTCATTTTCTGAAAAATGAATAGGAGACAAATGTAGGTGAGGATCGATGCACTTGACTATTCTCTCCCGTAAAATTAACATTGTGTCCCTGTCAATGGTCTTTAATATCAATAGATTTGGAATAATAGATAACATATTATTCCCTTTTTTGATCTAGAGCAAGAAGTATATTGCTGAATTTAAAATTTAACATATTATATACCAAATATTGTCCTTCACAGGATTCACTGATATATGTTTATTTCATGCTTCATTGTCTGAATGTGATTTAGTTTTAGTGTTTTGTAATATAAATTCTTTTGTAGTCTTAAATGTAGTGTCTCGTTTGAACTATTTCAGATATAGATGAAATGATGTCGACCTGAAATATTTAGAACAGAATGAAGCTTTGTAAATCAACCTATTCGAAGCTGTAACTAAATTCCTGCACAATGAATTCTTTGTCTCTAAGCGTACTCTTCCTGATTATTCATGTTTCATATGGTGAAGCGAAAGAATGTCACGTTTTAAGAAAAGGGAGATGGTCATGTGAAGGCAGCACTTTTGTTCCAACATTTCCGCAGGACACTACATCTATAACATTCACAGATCTAACCGTTAACAATTGGGACAATCAAACCTTTCAAAATTTGACAGAGCTGCCCTTACTAGAACATTTGTTAATTAAGACTACCTTCCTTAAGACATCTACTAATGATGTATTTACTTATTTGAAGTATATACAAGAATTCGCAATTGTTAATCTTCAGTTGCCCCTTCCAGAATTACGAAATGTGCTGTTTGGTTTACCACTGACTACAAAAAAATTAGTTTTCGCTGAAATGAAATTTGAAACTTTGAATAAAGATATATTTGATGGTCTCAGAGGAACAAACATTTCATCTATTTACATAAGGGTATCTACTATGTTACGTTTTGATGGTAGCTATTTCAATGGTATAGATAAATTAGATCAACTTACTCTTCAAGGAGACAGTATTACCTCAGTTACCAGCTGGGGATATCTTCCTAATTTGACTTATCTAGATTTCTATTATAACGAAATTTCAACTCTACCAAAATTTATAAACGAGTCCGGATTTATATTTTACCCAAAACTTGAAAAGCTGTTCTTATGTTTATCAAGATTTTCTTATCTAAACAGCAATTTTTTCAAAGGATTAGACCGCCTACATACTCTGGGTATTTATGTTGGTGATATCTTTTTAGTCAAATCGGATGTTTTCCAAGAATTGAAATGTCTACGAGCAGTAAGTTTACTATCTCATAAGCACCATATCTTAAGATTTGAGCAAAACGTCTTCAAACTCAAATTATTGGAATCAGTGGAGCTAAATAACATTCATGTTGATATTAACGAAGGCAAACCGTCTGCGATATTTAAGTCGTGTCCACAACTAACAAATTTGATTCTGAAAAATGTCAGTAACATATACCCCAACGATTTACTGAAGCCATTGACTAAACTAGAAAATCTGATGATTACTGATGGGCAAGTGAGTAAAGTTCCAGATACGATTTGTAATATGAATAATCTAACAGAACTTTCTATTTTTTATACAACTGTTAGCAAATGGAACAACGCAAACTGCTCAGTTATGAGAGTATTGCGTAAACTTGTGCTAAAGGATAATAAAATTATCTACGTTAATCCCAAATTATTTTCCCATTTACTATTCAGCAACGAGAAACTGCATATTGATCTCTCACGCAACCCATTTGTTTGCGACTGCAAAGCACTCTGGTTTCGAGACTGGTCACGGAAAAATGCAGGTAGATTGAAGAATTACAGAAATTATCGGTGCTTCAGTCCCAACTCACTTGGGCACATTCATTTGCGAAATTTTTCTCTAAGCTGGGATTACTGTGAAAACATAAACAAACCATCATCTATCGCCATTGCTGGAGTGAGTGTAGGTGTACTGGCAGTCATGTTTGTATTTTTGGCAATATTATCATATACAAAACGATGGTCGATTCGTTTCTGTATTTACCAATCATTAGTAAGAAAGAGAAAATACAAAGCGCTCGTTAATAATGGCAGATATAAGTACGATGCGTTCATATGTTATTGCAGCACTGACGTCAGCTGGGTTCTGAATAAACTTTTACCTATCATAGAAGAAGAAAACCATTTCAATTTATGTTTACATGACAGGGACTTTTTGGTTGGAAACGATATTGTTGATAATATCGTAGACAGCATGCAACAAAGCCGTAAGGTTGTTCTAGTTTTGTCAAATGATTTTGCTCAGAGTAGCTGGTGCCAGTTTGAAGCAAGTATTGCCCAGCAAAAGATTTTAGAAGAGCACTACGATATTATTATTCCTGTTTTGTTAAATGAGATTCCGTCGAATTTACAAACGAAAAGACTTGGAGTTTTACTAAAACAGAAAACGTACCTGGAATGGCCGAATGACGAACAATATGAAGGAATGTTTTGGGAACGTTTTATAGGACGGCTGAACGCAAATGATATCGACAATGAGATTTAGAGCTAAATGGTAGAGCATTAGTTTAAAAGGAGACAAACAAATACACGAGACAAGTAAAGTTGCTGCTAATGTATTGATAAATAAGAAACCGTGATACAAATATCCAAAAGAGTCTTTATATTTGAATACTTTATATATAATTACTCTCCAATAGTTTTTTGACAAATTTCATACTCTGATAATATGTATATTTTCAGTATATTAATTTGTCTATTCAATTTTAAATCCATTGTATAATATAATTTGTAAAAAATAAACGTTACATTTTAAATATCTCTATACCAGCTCGTTCTTTCACACACATAATGCATACATACATATGCACATAATTCATACATACATACTTATATACATACATACATACATACATGCATACATACATACGTACGTACATAGATGCATACATACATACATACCTGTAATTTATACCTTACCTGTAATTATTGGGGTACTCTCTAACACACTGCTTAAATAGCAATATTGAAAATTTAGTCTTCTCAAAATCAGACAGTAGATAGCTAATTCGAAGACTACAGATCCAATTCATCACTAGAAGTGTACAAATCTGCAAAACATCTCAGAACTTTATCATTTAAGTATATATGAGCATGTCGAGACATTCAAGTATGTGCATGACAAGACATATATAAAACAAAACATACAAACCTGTACGTATACATACATACATACATACATACATACAAAAACACCATTGTTGATATTGAAATTCCAATGAAGGGGCCTTGGATTTAGGTTAGAAACCGGTTCTTTCTTTATTAGCAAGAAATCTCGAAATAAAACTGAATAATGGCATACATATATAATGCATGCATATATGCATAAATACATGAACGCATATATACACACATATGTACATACATACATAGATGCAGACATACATAAATACATACATACTCTAAAGGATTTGTAGGTACGTGGTATTTCGTTATGCAAACATAACATACTATAAAGTATATTAAATTTTTTTTATAAGTCAATACCACGTCCTACTGCGTTAGGAGAGCTTTTTACATTATTTTGTTGAGAATATTTCTATAGATATTCTATAAAAAAATCATAGCCATCACTTATAGTAACTATAATATTTCGTATCGAGACTTCCAATGCAAACAAAAAATGAGATCGACAAAAATGGGTAATGAGTGTATATGTTATATTTCGGGGGTTGATGTCTCTTCATCAGTGGCTGTCTAACTCATTGCCGCCTCTGAACACATTGCTTATATAGCCAACTCGTACAGAGGTGTTGAGTTATTGGACATACCAATATACATAGTAAACGCATTCCTAAGCTGCTATGTAAGCATTAGCGATATGAGGTATGTTGTACTTCGTTATGGAAACACGTTCCTACAAATCATTAATGTTTACAAACCAGCACTGGGAATGCATTTCATATGTATACAGACGCACAACGCCGCTCGTAAGATAACAAAGAATCAGAAATAAACACAGCCGCCACAATAGATGATACCCGGTAGATTATGCAGACCCACGACAATTGTTTTCTCAACTTTTATACCCACCAATATACTCACAAAATTATGAACACCGACACTCCAACAATACAACATCTCTTTTCTATCTGCGAAACACATTCTTGCTTCTTTCATCCTACTTCCGGTCGATCAAAGGCCTCTATGCAAACAAGGTTCACGTGGGCATTTTCACATCGATTGTTAATATTTTTACTAGACTTTCTTTTTCTTTCTTTCTTATTTTCTTGTCGATACCCATGTTCTGAATACGTACCATGTCTGAAATGCCATGATTAATCTTTTTTCTTGTTTTGTTTTGTAAGCTTTAAACAAATAAAATGAGTACAATTACTTTGTGATATTTCTCCGTGTCACTGTTGTTTTTGCTATAGTTTTGCTTTTTGGAGATCTTGCTACACACACACACACACACACACACACACACACATACACACACACACACACACACACACAAATAAATACACATATACAAACAAACATATATACACACACATAACTATATATAGATATATAGATATATGTAT
>NC_068983.1:48202595-48203171 GCF_001194135.2 Octopus bimaculoides
ATATATATATATATGTATATATATATGTATATATTTATAGATATGCATATATATGTATATATTAAATATATATATATATAACATGTATATAAATGTATATATATATGTAAATAAATATATTCACACAGATATACATATATAGATGTATATATACACACATATATATATATATGCATATATATATATATACATACATAGATATGTATATATAGTTCCTAATTTTGACCCTCCATAAATCCAAATTTTTATTTTGGTACTTATGGGAGCAACTGTCAACGAAGCCTCATATTGTCGTTCAATGCACGAAATGAGGAGTAGATAGAACGCCGACCACTGATGAAGGCTCGTCCTTTGTATTACTTTTCCATTTTCTCTCTCGTTGTTTGCGTATATTACTCATTTGCTTTCGTAGTTCATGCTGCTTGGTGTTGGTGCGACGTATCTGGACCCATATATACTTTGTAAGCCTAGTACTTATTCTATCGGTCTGTTTTGCCGAACCGCTAAGTGACGGGGACATAAAGACACCAGCATTGGCTGTCAAGCAATGCTAGGAGGACAAACACAAACCCCCCC
>NC_068983.1:48204124-48206260 GCF_001194135.2 Octopus bimaculoides
TTTCTATCTTTATATAATAAGTATTTCATATTAATTCATTTGGTACTTATTGTTGGTTGAGATATATATATATCTAATGATTGTTCTACTTACGATCTGACGAGTAGCTATATTTTTGAATAGAATTTATTTTCGATAATTTCAATTGATTTTAATCGATTTAAATTTCTTTTCTATTTGAAAATTAGTTATGAAACACGTGTAATCTTTTTATTATATTTATCTTATGATATTTACTTTACTTTATATTATACTCATTTATTGTGTTTTTGATTATTAATTTTTCTATATGTGATAGTGGATTTTCATCGACGAGTTCTTGAAACTTGGTTATTTTCCCTAAAACTATATATTTTCCCTAAAACTATATATATATTTATATATATAAAGTTAATGTTTCTTATAAAGTATGTTTTTTAAGCATACTTCACAATATATGGGCTGTATTAAGAAGTGCTCATTGCGTGCTAAATCGAAAGATAAGGGAAATTATAGAAGGAACACATCCAGGCAATCAACATAAATTCCAAAGCATGATTTAAAACACGCAACGAAATAAATATACATATAAATTTTATAATAAGTGAACAAAATTACATGTAAAATTCGTATGTGAATACTATGCATCATGTACTTTGGGTTCAGGTACCGAATGGAGGAATGACAAATAAAGCGGTAAAAATTCGAAGGGGTTCCAAAAGAAACTGTTCGACTCGATTAAGAATTTATTGTTTATACGAAATGTCGGATGAGAGTTCAACATGCAAACCTTTACACACCTATCATCATCATCATCATCATCATCGTTTAACGTCCGCTTTCCATACTAGCATGGGTTGGACGATTTGACTGAGGACTGGTGAAACCGGATAGCAACACCAGGCCCCAATCTGATTTGGCAGAGTTTCTACAGATGGATGCCCTTCCTAACGCCAACCACTCCGAGAGTGTAGTGGGTGCTTTTGCGTGTCACCCTCACGAAGGCCAGTCAGGCGTTACTGGCAACGGCCACGCTCAAAATGGCGTATTTTATGTGCCACCCGCACAAGAGCCAGTCCAGGGGCACTGGCAACGATCTCGCTCGAAAATCCTACGAAGGCTAGTCAGGCGGTACTGGCAGTGCTGTAAAATCAGAAGTCCTATACCAACTTGTACCGCTAATTTTTTACATGTTGCCAAATACATAGATTGTAGATTCGGTCAACAATATTTAATAGCTTTATGATCTTATTTTTTACTCTTCCTTCCACACAATAGAATTAGTGTATAATGTTTTCTCTTCCACCCAATTCAGCAAATACACGGATGCTACGTAATCTTGCGACGACTTTTCTGAAATCTCTGTATTATACAAACAAGCATTCCCTGTTGTCCTTATTACCCATTGCTTTTACAGATTCCTCTGTGTGTCACGTTGACACATTATTTATGTGTTTAAGTTTTTGACTCATTTATTGCAGTCATTTGAAGTTGTTAAACCTTTAGTTTCTTGTTTATGCACTGTATCTGCATCATGCCTGTGTCTCTGATTGTGTCAAAGATTTTCAGATAGTAGATGCCAACGTAATTATAAGTAATCGTCGCTATTTTCGAATCTGAAATCAAATGCAAGTATCACATAAGTCTGCTGTATTTTATCCATCCAAGTATAAATGCGTGTATATACAACTTGTACCATTTCTACACATAAATGATATCTTAATATTAATATATTGATGCGACCACCGAAAATACAGTTAGCATTATATCCCTATCTCCCGGGCAGGGTTTTGAACCCGTACTCTGGTCAGTTGGGGACAATGATATTTCCTTTGTGTCGTCGGCAACCACAGCTATTTTTAGCGTAGCTGCCCTCTTTCCGGTCACCGAAAGTTCAGCAGGACAGGAATTGGCGGGAAGCAGTCGGCCGAAGCAGTGAGCAGAGAATTTTGGCCAGTGGAGTTCTGGCAGCCGGCAGAGGCAGTCGAGCGGTAGCAGCCAGCCGGAGCGGTTGGGAGACAGCAGTTTGCCCGTGGAGATGGAGCCAGTCGAGTGAGATGAAGTGTGAAGATGAGAAAGAGATAGGAGTCGAGCTCTGGGAGCCAGCAGGATCGGTTGTGTCGAGTGGTAGCAGTCGTCCGAAGCAGTTGGGTGACA
>NC_068983.1:48207104-48208751 GCF_001194135.2 Octopus bimaculoides
ATATATATATATATATATAAGTGTGTGTGTGTGTGTGTGTGTGTGTGTGTGTGTGTGTGTATATATATACATAGCTGATCATACAGAAACAGCAGGAGATAAGCAATTGATATGCTGAGATAGAGTAGTACAAAGAGAGTAAAGAAAGAAAATGTAACATAACTATGTAATAACCGAGAGATTAATCACATTTAGGAAAAATTATAAAGATTTTAGATTTGGGTATAAAGTGGAATAAAATTCGTGTTTACAAGAGAGGATTTCATCAGAGACACTAGTGAGTAAATATGTGTTATGACGATGAAGACTAATGAGCGATTCCCTGCAACACAGCTTTACAACCATAGTAGTTAATGTTGTACTGCAAACCAGCATAAAGTACAGGGAATATACTGGGACTTGATATGGTATATCTAGGGAAATAGAAAGTTTAAATTTCCTTATTCGAATCAATTCAAGTGAGTCCTTTAGCGGCGTTTGAAATGAACACTGCTGCCAATGTAGATCCTAGTCAGTGTTGATGCGGGGTTATAACCCGGCATTTATATGTGACATTATAGCCTAAATAAATATACATGTATCGTACATTGTTTGGAGTCAAAACAATTGAAGGTTTTCCCATTAATGATTGGCTTAAGGTCAATCCATATTCTGATTTGATTCATAAGATCGGTCATCCTCTAGATAAGACCGTGAGGGTTATCGTTACCAGTATGAGGCTGGAATAGAACTAGGAGCGATATACAGTGTTGCTATAAGTGAAGTGGGTAGGATTTCCAAAGTTCATAATATTTGTATCTGTCGGATTATGGTGAGATCCAAGTTGGTAGTTCGTAGGGACCACAGTAAGAAGGCTAAGTTTTCGCTTATTAGAAGAAGCGATCAATAAGTTCCTTCCATACAGCTCCACCTAAACACCACAAAACAGTAACGCTAAACCATCATCTTCCATACCCTATCATTAATGAGAGAGGAAACCTGGGTAAGCCAAATCCCCCAAACATGTAGTGTAAAAGACAACCTAAATGAATGAAAAAATATTAACGAAAACCAAAGTTCCCACAATAGTGAAAGCAAAACCAACAGTAAACATCACGGAATATCCAACTGTGGCATATTGTAGGCCTGTATTGATCATCTCATATCACGTGGTATTAAAGCTATGACTACTCACAAGTTATTTATTCTTATTTTTGAACCCAGTTGCTCGGATACGATGTTTTCAGGCTGCTAGGGCAGCTTTGGCTTTGGGTTACGACGAAGATTATTCCTAATTTATTCATGTTTTATTTATAGTGTATCAATTGAGGGCTTATGGTAAATTACGAACTTAAACATCGTACATTATTTCTTTTGTAAACTTCGGCCGTATTTCATTTAAATAGCCGTTCTTGCTAACGATCTGCAATTGTTTGAGACTGTATAGTATAGAGTCTATGCCTATATTTTAATTCTAAGTTTATTCTTATGAAACTATATATTCGATTATCAATTAGTTTGAACTTTTGTTTCATAGACTTAGTTAAACAAATTATTTATACAAATACTAAAAAAGAATGTTTTGAAAGACATACTACTATGCAATAAGAAATGCTTAATTTCAGCAGACAAAACGAAAATGCTGCAAGTATATATTTTATATATATA
>NC_068983.1:48208775-48210666 GCF_001194135.2 Octopus bimaculoides
ATATATATATATATATATATAGTAAGTTACAGCTGAATAGTTTTTCAAATGGAATATGATTTCAAAGATTTCATTGCAAAGAAAACTTCTTTTGTTTAGTGATAACATGAACGACATCATACAGAATAGTTTTGTTGCGTATTTTAAAAGACAAATATTACAGAAACTGAAAGAATCGAGTAAAATTGGCAACAGATCTGATTAAATTTGCATTCAAAGCTCATTCATGCATATTGTTCAATTGTTTAGCAATGTCAAAGATTTGTATGATGATATTAACGTATATGTCATATCACTGAACAACTTACATTCCTCTGCAATGATTTCATATTGTATTTTGCTGGTATTTCGTGGTATCGATTTCAATAACACATAACCGAAACATACACAGGTACCTGGCACATCTACATACATTACATTAAATAACGAAAAGCAAAATAGCAGGTGTTGCATTGTATACGTTTTAATAACAGTTGGATTAATTTGCCACACTAAATCTCATTTATCATAATATATTAAGGGGCGGAAGCATTCTGATCTGTAATATTGGTATTTAGGATAATGTTGAACATTATACCTCAGTGTGTTTTTTAACTGCTTGCAAGAATATTTATGAAAACAAGAAGATAAAAAAAGAAATTTAATGGATAATAAATGAACAATTAATCTCAATGTGAAAGCAATCACAAAATAATTCATTTTGGAAAAATTTGCTCTCTCTCTCTCTCTATCTCTCTCTCTCTCTCTCACTCTCTCTATCTCTCTCTCTCTATCTATCTATACACACACACACGCACACGCACACACACACACACACACACACACACACACACACACACACACACACATATATATATGTAAATATATGCGGTATTGAATTTGAAATATAATGATTCTATGAAATTTAGTTCAATTCGAAAATATATAATGAAAATAAATATTCTGCATGATTTGTGCCCAACAGCGGAGAACAATAGGCAAATGTAACATGTAACTAGCGATACATTTTGAATTTCTGTGTTGCCTTTTTTTCTGTTTTTTCCATCACTTACGTAGTTGAAATATATGGAAAGGGTATCAACAAAATATTATGCATTATAGAAAATAAACCAATAGAAATATTGACGTAGAGGGTTGTAGATAATGACATACTAGGAAATTATTTAAAATATCCTTTGAGGCATATGTTATTTTTTCTCTCATCTTCTACTTATTACAGTCATTGGGCTACTGTCATGCTGAGGCTCTGCCTGGAATGGTTTAGTGGGATAATTCTATATCAGTACACCTATGTCAGGTGTATTTTGCAGAATAGCTAGATTACAACGGGAAGGTAAATAGACTAACACCAGTATTAAAGTGGTGGTGGTGGAGGGTAAACACAAACACACACACAAAACACATACATACACAACCCCTCTACACACACACACATATACATATATAGAAAAAAGAGGCCGCGAGCTGGCAGAAACTTTAGCACGCCTGGCGAAATGCTTAGCGGTATTTCGTTTGCCGTTACGTTCAGAGTTCAAATTCCGCCGAGGTCGACTTTGCCTTCCATCCTTTCGGCGTCGATAAATTAAGTACCAGTTACGCACTGGGGTCGATGTAATCAGCTTCATCCCTTTGTCTGTCCTTGTTTGTCCCCTCTTTGTTTAGCCCCTTGTGGGAAATAAAGAAATAAGAAAAAAGAAGTTGAATATTGACTGAGAATGGTTAAGATCTTTAAGACAGAAAGTCGTGGGGCTCTGCCGCAACTATCTTGCCTATCAGATGCAAGACAGTTGTGGCACAAATTCGTGTCTGTAAAACTGGCTAAGGCTTTAAAATTAAAAAAAATCTAAACGACTCCCAGTCCATTTTCACTTTCTCCTTTTTACTATATTTC
>NC_068983.1:48210895-48214992 GCF_001194135.2 Octopus bimaculoides
CCCTCTCTCTCTCTCTCACACACACACACACATACAGGGTTGGCCGCAAGTCACCTCACAGTAAATCAAAATCATTCAATTCCAAGTTTAAACAAAGAATTATTTTATATGAGACTTCGCTAATAAATAGACAAATATTGAAAAAAAACCGAAATTTTAACTTACAGCATTCAATTATTAAATTAGAATGGAGAGATAAAATTGAATATTAAGTATTTATGGAATTTTGATTTACTGTCACGTGATTTTTGGCCAACGCTGTGCATACAATCTTCCATACAGTTTACTTAGAGGGCATTAGTTAGCCCAGGGTGACTGTAGAATATATCGCGGACTGGAACTGATCCGAAAAGCACGTGGTTTGAAAGCGAGTTTCTTAATGAAGCAACTATCCCTGTGAATATGTCTCATCATGCATATGTCTCATCATGCATGTCTCATATCCTTATTCGATTTATGGACGTATTTAATAAAATAGTTTTTCTTTACGTAGTTAATTTTAAAATCTCAAGTATAATCGTTTAGTTACTATTTACAGTGGTGAACTTTATAGGGAAACGAATTTGCGAGATTTGCTGTGATATACAAACACTTATTCGATTCTCTCAACAGCGACTTTCATTTTTCAAGTATATATTTACAATTTATCATAAAATTTCATTGAATTTAAAGTACTGTTTTAATGTGACGTTCATTATTTTCACCTTAATCGAGATAATATGAAATATCTCGAAATATATTCAGAGTATTACTTGGAAAATTGTCTAAAACTAGGTTATAAGCTCAGACTAGTAGAAGTATTATTCTTTATATACATATACTTAATAACTCCTTATATTTTCATAAATTCAACGTTAAATTTTGTGAAAAGTAGTTTAAAGACTCAACATATTTCTTTTATATAAAAACAAAGAATCTTCTAGAACAAAGATTCTTCTAGAACAAAATCTTCAACTTTGCTCAAGTTGTGCAAATGCTATTGGAACGGAGTAGAAATATTTTAAACGTCATATAGAAAGCAAGACACATTTCATAAAATTTTCTTGGAAGGCATCTTACATAAGTATTCTCTTTAAATATCGATTAATCCTTTTAGGAAATTACTTATTTAAATTTGCTGTGTTAATGGAAGGCTAAAATGCATACTCATCTGCTTTTTAAAGTTACTTTCAAACATTAGTAGCTTTTAAAGATACCAATTTAATAGATTTAATGAAAGACCAATACATTTAGTAATGGAATGAAAATTAAATGCTTGTGTCCCACTAATAGTAAGAGTACAACTGGCACCAGTGAATAAATACAGCGGAACATTGGTCATATACAACAGGGTGCGACAACGACGGGTAAAAACATTTAAAAGAAAGTAACATTCTATTAATACATTTTACATTTACTCATTATTTTCTAACCAAGATGAAAATTATTTTCTCTTCTTTAACGAATTAATTTCATCCCAAATAAGACTGTTTATTTTTACAACTATGTTCACCATAGGAAATTGAGATGTATGTTTTTAAATAATATTTTTTCTTCATCGCCGGATTTTTTTTTTCCGTGACGTTGTAATAGAAAACACTTACATTAGGCTAACATCTTAAATAATTTTACAGTTGCACTTTGCTTTTGTATTAAGAAAGTTTTCTCATCGCACACAGCTACTTATGACTTAAACAATTTGTTGTTCACACATCTATCTCTACGTTAGTGTGACTGGACTGTTGTTGTTGGCACTCCGTCGCTTACGACGTCGAGGGTTCCAGTTGATCCGATCAACGGAACAGCCTGCTCGTGAAATTAAAGTGCAATTGGCTGAGCACTCCACAGACACGTGTACCCTTAACGTAGTTCTCGGGGATATTCAGCGTGACAAGGCTGACCCTTTGAATTACAGGCACAACAGAAACAGGAAGTAAGAGTGAGAGAAAGTTGTGGTGAAAGAGTACAGCAGGGTTCGCCAGCATCCCCTGCCGGAGCCTCGTGGAGCTTTAGGTGTTTTCGCTCAATAAACACTCACAATGCCCGGTCTGGGAATCGAAACTGCGATCCTATGACCGCAAGTCCGCTGCCCTAATCACTGGGCAATTGCGCCTCCACTGTGACTGGACTACACTGTTTATAACATTAAGCACAACTGTGAAAATGTATTTCACTCGCAGTAAATGCTATACATTCTTTAAATAAGGAACAGCATACTTCAATAATTTTCGTAATTCAAGCAATAACATTTTTATTTCATCTTAATAACATTTAAATTCATCTTAGTCTTTTGTTAATAACGTCGGATATACGATAAATAGAGATATATACTGGAATGTATCACCTACTATGTTTATCACTTAAAATAGCTCTGAGTTGTGTCTCAAAACACGGAGATGTATCAACATATAATTTCGAACCATGTTATAGAAGCAATCCATAAAATCAATATTCGCGTCTGCCTTATGCGCTGTCGTAAGCTCAAAATCATTAACATGTAATCTCTTATCTTAGTTTTCTGTTAATTGTTAGACGAATGGGCTAATTACGTAGCTGAAATGAACGACGCGAAAGTTCATTGTAGTATTGACAGAGAAATGTATATAAAGCAAAACAATCAAAGCCTATCCATTAATCAACATGAAATAGGTATTAATATGTTAGCTAATTACTGTTATTTCAATAGATGTACCGGAAAAAAATCTAATATAGTAAGCAGGTTACCAGATGGAATTGTAACGCAAATATTGTTGGTTATCTATTAAGAAATTATAATAATACACCTTGTACATTTAGAATACAATGCCTGTTGTCTAGATAAAACAGCGAAAACAATACATTCCGTTTTACGGAATTATTAATATCAACAAATTTACTGTCGTCTACATTTTATCATAATTAATAAATCTCAGGGTAGCAAAGACAATTTTAGAAGTTCAATTTACTACCGGTGGTCTGGCGAGAAAAAAATACTCAACAGACTATATATTATTCATTTAAAATACAGTATACATTTAATACACATCAGAGATGCCTATAATAGGACATCTGACCCGCTAGAAAGAGCAGCCAAAGCTCTACACCACAATTAGGGATAATTTCGAAAGGGAATGAAAAATAAAAACATTTACCATCTATATTCCGAACCAGGTTTCAAGTTATTTTAGCAAAACAAATTATTTTGCAAGGAAAACTATCATCAGCGGAATAGCCTAGATTAACATATATACGCGAGGCACTACATAGAAGACATGACTTGTTTGGCTGCACTTTCTAGCGGGTCAGATGTCCTATTATAGGCATCTCTGATGTACACTGTATTTTAAATGAATACTGTCGTTTACAGATATAACAGATTCCAAAAATTAATAAAATCATGGCTCTGTATTTGTAAGCCTTAGCTCTGTAGATGATACAGTCAATGTTAATTTCAAAAACTTATAAATCAACAATGGCCACAGTCAGATATTTAGTAATATCGAGCCTATTGCATGCTACATCTTCATCAATTTCAGTGTTATCATTCGAAGTGCACTTCGTAAAATTTTGAAAATTTTATAAGAAAATGCATCATCCTACACTCTAATCATATCTGGTATTACCTAACATTCGGGGCTTTCTCTCCAAATATTTTATCTCCTATGCATAAATCATATACTTGTGGTCACGTCCAGCATCTCAAACTTCATCGTAGAGGGAAAGCAAATTTATTTTTCTTCTCTATATACTGCCAAAGGACACAATCCCGGTTCCTTTAGATTACCTACCAAACAATTTTTACCTTATAACTTGATTAGGAACTAAAACAATTGCAGTGAAATGTTCATGATGTCTAATGGTCTTAATATCTAAGCTACTTTTAATACACTTCAACACTATACTTCCACCCTTTTTCGTCTTCTTGTCCTTGTTCTTCTTTTTGTATTTCTTCTCTTTCTTCTTCTTCTTCCTTTCTTCTTCTACTTCCTTTCTTCTTCTTCCTCCTCCTCCTTCTCCCTCTTCTTCCTCCTCCTCTTCTTCTTTTTCTTCTTCTTCTTCTTCTTCTTCCTTTCTTCTTCTACTTCCTTTCTTCTTCTTCCTCCCCCTCCTTCTCCCTCTTCTTCCTCCTCCTCCTCCTT
>NC_068983.1:48217338-48218920 GCF_001194135.2 Octopus bimaculoides
TCAAACACACACACACATATACACATGCACATATATATATATACACACATATATGTATACACACACACACACACACACAAACACACGCATATATATTAATATATAAGTAGGAGTCAGTTGAATTAGGTACTTAAATAGAGGCACCTCGTTAGGTCGGAATAATAAAAACACACAACAGTATTACGTAACTATCAAACTTGGTACATAGTATCGGCCGAATGATATTCTTGCAGTATATGCGGACAATTAGACCCAGCTGAGTGAAGAATTCCATTCTTGACCTCTTCAGGCATGTGCATTTTATTAACACTGATCAGTAGACATTAAACCGCTCCTTAATAAGTAAACTAAGACTAATGGACTTACATCCTCCTCTCTTGTTAGAAGTAAAGGTAAGCGGGTCACTATCCTTAGACAATTGCAGCTGTGGACATTACGTTTCGGACAAGTGGCCGTGAACAATTTCCTTAAGGAAGCGAAAAATTGCGATAAAAGTACAAGTATGTTTTGTGTAAATATAACTGATTAAGGCTGTATTTTCAATATATTAATGATCGAAAATATGAAGGAATTATTAAATAAATTTATATCCATATATCTCTATAATTCAGTGCTTTGAAACTAATTTTCACTTGTTATACTCTTATATTCTTTTCAAAAGTTGGCGACGCACCGGAACTAAAAATATAACTAAAAGTATAGGGAAAGAAATTATATTAAGGTTACACTGGAATACCTAACATCATCTCGCGGCCCATCAGTGTGCCGGGGCATACCGGTGGCGGATCACAGCTATAATTGTACCAGTAAATACACGTTGTGCGCTATATACAGACGAAAACACGAGATCTGATTTAATTACAAGGCAAATATCTTCAGTGGAGTAAGTTAGCCATTCCTATCACCTCAAATACATTGTCATCTCTCCTGAAAGAACTAACGGAAAACCTGGCAACCGCAGGATTTGAACTTAGAATATAAAATGCCGGTATAACATGTTGCAGATCATATTTCCACGCTCTAACGATTCTTCAAGTTCGTCCCCTTCAAAATATCAATTGAATAATAATTGCAATAATTACTAAATGCCCAGTTGATAATTACAATAGCTAATAACTGCATAATTAGTAATTACAATAGTTAATAATTGAATAATTTATAATAACACTAATCAATTCTCTTAATTGGGAAAATTGTTCAGGGGACAAATGCCAGGGAAAAGCATCGGAGTAGATGTTCTATTCGGGCAGTTGTTGATATCTAGGGATTGATTGTTAGTTATTGTGTATAAGTGTGAGTGAAAATTTATAAATATCCGTTTTTTTATATACCGGTGTGACTATCTCTCTCTCTTTCTCTCTTGCCTTCATTTTTTCCCCTTTTCTTTTTCCCACCATCTCACGCCCACCTTTCTACTTACTCCTTTAATTTCTCTCTCTCTCTCGCTCTCTCTCTCTTTCTCTCTTCTATTCCGAGCACTTTTCCTTTCCCTTAATCCCTTTCAGTTTTTTTCTCTGCCGCACTCTCTCCCTCTCTCTTACTGTCTTCATCCTCTGCCTGCTGCTGTCACGTGAAGAGTGGC
>NC_068983.1:48220517-48221466 GCF_001194135.2 Octopus bimaculoides
TATATATATATATATATATATATATATATATATTCATATATATGCAACTATCTATCTATCTATATATATATATATTTATATATACATATGCGAAGGCGCACACATGTGTATGTAGGTGATGATTGTCAGTGGATACTTCTTTTGGTGGCCAATACCAACAAGTAAAATCGTAAATGGACAGCCGCGTATCTGTCCCGGAAAAAAAATTCTATGCATTATAAAATTGATAGGATCGAAAGATGGTGCCGAAAAGATATTGATAAATGTGCAGAAACATAGTGATTGGATCCATTGTGAAAGACGTGTACATTAAGAATGCAGTCGCGCTTCATCGACTGCATATTTTCCAAAAAGACATAAAATATATTAAACATGTATAACATTTTTATGTCATGTCATGGAGATAAGAACACATGAATGAAGGAAGCCCATAAACATGCATAAATAATAAGAATATGAGACATAGATACAAGAGTGCAACCCATTGAAACAGAAGTTCTATGAATGGCAAAATGGAATACAATAAACAAGTACGAAATAGACTACAAAGTAAAGACATTTCCAGGATATTTTTCCTACCAGAAACTATTCATGAGTGTTCTCATGGGTAACATCTACATTATTATGAGAATTTTAAACTGAAGCGTACATGAAAAATTGTAGTGTTTTCAATAATTGTCATAATCAGCCGAGCATCAGTTACATGAAACAATATACCAACATTCATTTTAGTATCTTTTAACTTTCACTCCCCCTTGTTTCTAAAGACTGCGGCCGTTCTGTGACACCGCATTGAAAATGCTGTTCAGTCGAACGAAGAGACACCAGTAATATTTTCAGAGCTAAGTATATATTCTGTCGAACGTTTATGCCGAGACGCTAAGTTAGGTGATGTAAACACACTAACACCGATTGTTAGGCTGTCGTGACACACACACACACACACATA
>NC_068983.1:48221953-48222646 GCF_001194135.2 Octopus bimaculoides
TATATATATATATATATTATATTAGATATATGTATAGAGATATATAAATATATATAAAATGAGTGTACATTTATACACAAAAGAAGTGACCCTAACAGGACACTTTGCATGATAAAAGGAGCATTCAATGACCAAACTACGGTTAAGAGTAATTTCGAAGGGGATGAAAAATAAAAACCTTTTCTATAATTACCACCTGTACCTAGATTTCGAACATCAATGAACAAATATAAATAATTTGCTAGCCATGTTCTCTTATAAATATATATTTATATAAAATATATATACATGGATGTAATATGCCTATGTGTGTTTGTCTTGGCGTGATTATATGTATATATACAAGTATGTAGTAAGAATGAAACACAGACAAATCAGTAGAAATGAAATTTTCTTTTCTTTATTCATATGGTGATATAAAATGTATTGATTCTCCCAATGAAATAGTACAATACTCTGTTTTTGTCTATTTGGTCTCTGTATAATGCTGTCTAGCGCGGCAATATATTTTTGTCTGAGTAGTTTCTCTGTCTCTGTCTCTCACACAGATAGATATATATATGTACATACACACACACACACACACACACACACACACACACACACACACACACACATGTATATATGTATATATATATATATACATATAATTACATACATATATATACGTATATATATATATATATATATATA
>NC_068983.1:48226836-48229573 GCF_001194135.2 Octopus bimaculoides
ATATATATATATATATATAAATTTCAAAAGTGTCAAATGTGGATTCGTCCTTTAATTGGAGTAATTTCCAAAAGATTTCAAGCATTGATTCTTCATTCTCTACTTTGAATTTACTTGTGTAAGTCGGCATAAATATGAAAGGTTATATAAGTATATTAAGCATATGATTTAAGTTATAGTACGAAGTTCGACAAATTCATTCATATTTTGGGTAAATGGAGGAGATTAGATCTTAAGATAGAATAAAATATTTTTTATTCCTTTCGTAATATGATCGTTTCTTACAGAGAGACAATAAATTCATTTTAAGAATCTCAGTTGTCAAAGAAAAAAATATGATAAAATCTAAATAAACAAAAAGGGGACTTTAGAAATACATGGGTATGATCTTTTGACTAATTTTTGTAATGTGTAATTTTTCTTAGGGCCATATCTATTTAAAACACGACTATATAGATGCTGTTTGATGATATCCATCTTCAATTTCCACATCAGTGGCAAACAAGATATTGATCGGAAGTTTCCAACCGCATTCCCTTTACTTGTGTCCTTCTCGCATAGTACCGTTCTTCCTTTTGTCATCCAGGCCGGTACTTGGATGTCACTACTCAGTATTTCGTCCATCTGTCTCGCAATTCTGTGCAGAGCTGTCAAGTTTTAAGCCAAAAGCCCTGAACCCCATCTGGGCCAGCCACTTTCCAGTTAGGACTTTTTCTGCACTGATCTCTAATCATCTCCTCGGTTATTCTCAAATTCTCCTGCTGATACTCTCCACTCTCCTCTTTGAGTGTCTTTAACCACTCTGCTTAAATTTTGTGTTGATTCTCCGTATACTATATGTTTGACCACAATCTTTTGCTTTCTTCGGCATTCGGCACGCCTTTTTCACCTTTTTCTTTCCCATCCAGTTCCTGATAGACTCGTTTCTGATTTTGTTCGAAAAGTCTGTTTAATCTGCACTGCTGCTCAGTTATTTGTTCATATCTCTTCAGTTTATGTGTTCTAGCTTTCAACCTCTGTTTTAATTCCTCAATCACAACATTGATTCCCTTTCTCTTCACCCTATACTTCCTCTCTAGATCAAAATATTTCTCTCACTGAACTTCATTTCTTTTTTTCTGTTCCAGAATATTAATATTCTTTCTGGTCTCGTTAATAGACTGCGTTATTCTCCAAAGCTAGACAGAAAAACTAGGGAGGAATTCAATATGAATGGATGACTCCGCCCAAGAGCAGGAGTAGCAAGATTATACTTACCTAGAAAGGAAAGTGGAAGAGGGTTAGTATCTGGAGAAGACTGCGAGGAGTTAGCTACAGTAGATATAGACTTGTATGAAGTTTATTAAAAGCTGCTAGAATCACAGCAAGAAATAAAGAAACCGAAAACTCAAACGAAGTTAAAAATCAGAAAAAAGAATAGAAATTATCTGACCGGCAGGAGAAGGTGTTTTATGACAGATTACCAAAGATAGTTGCAGCAAAGAGTACTAGTGAGACATGGCTAATCAAAAATAACATATATAAAATAATACCATTGGGTGAAAGACGGTGGGCTGGCAGAAACGTTAGCGTTTCTGCCAGCCCGCCGTCTTTCATTAGTATTTATATTCTGAGTTCAAATTCCGCCGCAGTCCACTTTGCCTTTCATCCTTTTGGGGTCGATAAATTAAGTACCAGTTGCGTACTGGGGTCGGTCTAATCGACTGGCCTCTACCTCCCCCAAAATTTCAAGCCTCGTGCATAGAGTAGAAAAGAATACCATTGGGTAATACGTAAATATTACATTGAGCCCGTTCAAGACAATATAAAACAAATAAATCAAAACTCTGTACTCAGGCACAAACAGCTGCATTCCATTGGGTAGAGAGAGCATATTCGGAATTAAATTAAGATTACTGAAAAATAAAATACCAGAGTAAGGAAAGAGGATGAAATTAGAACGAGAATTAGCAACGTTGTCTATGAAAAATATCAATTTCCATACATTATGAAGAAAAGCAAAACATTTTTACGAAAATATTTATCAGATAAGGGTTATCATTTTTATCCGAATTTTATTGCTTTTTGCCTTAATTTAAGTTTTGTATTGATCGCAATCTCACTAATAGCTGACTAGCCACCACGTGTAAATTCATCAACGGAAGGAAAATAAAATCGAAGCAACACCAGATAAATTCTGCCTAAAACTCGTGACAAGCATTGAAAATAGCATCTGTATTATTCAACCTAAGGTGAAAAGAATGCGTATTTTGCATTTGAAGCAGAAAAAAATACCAAGAAATAACGTTATTACATTCCTCAACACCAGAGGTAATTCAGCTGATATCGCAATTTAAAAAATCTTAATCTCAATAACAGACCAAAATTTAGTCAAAAATCCCGAAAATAGAAATAAAAAACAGAAATATACCTGACAGGTATATATTTCCATAGTAAATGCATAATTTATAAATACACTTACCATCAACATGTGATAAGTACAACGTAAAACTATATCTTTAGAAAACCGTCTGGTCAGGAAGTTAAATTTTGGATCACAAATATAAACCAATTAAAGAAGAAACATACTTAAATCTCATTTGACGCGTAGTTGCAGTTTCGCTTACATTGAAAATGTCTTGGTAACACACATAATCTCACACTCACATAAAGAAATATATATATATATATATATATATATATATATATATATATATGTATAGGTTATGGTAGATGAGCTAAGCAAAAATTTAGATTC
>NC_068983.1:48230131-48239214 GCF_001194135.2 Octopus bimaculoides
TATATATATATATATATATATATATATATGGTAATCTATACATGCAAAGAATTTCAGGGATGTCTTGCTAGAGTACCGAATACTACGTTTTTAACCGTGAGAGAACCTGTCATATAGGCCCTTGGTGCATAAAGCAAATACATATAAATGTAGGAGACAAGAATCGTTTGTGATAGGCAGCGGAACTCTTATATCATGCGATTTCAATCTTCTGAAAATCATCAGTGTGAGTCAAATCTCACTGCTACGATACATAGAATATGAATATCTCTTCAGACACTGGTATCACAAAAGCCAGTAGACTTATTAAAAATTAGCTATTGGTGACGGAAGCAGTATAAATAGCAACAGATAGTCTTTATATCCAACTTAACCTGAATGACTTGTTAGAACACCGAATACTGCGCTATTAGCGTTGGGCGATTATCGTTTACTATCAATATTGCTTCCGTCACTAATAATAAAATTTTAATAAGCCTACTGGTTATTTACGATATCAGTGTCTGAAAAAATGCTCATATTCTATGTATCGTAGCAGTGAAATTTGACTGGTGTGCGGGGACCAAACCCATCCCACTGATGGTTTTCAGAAGAATGATGTCACGTGTTATGGGAGTTGCAGCACTCATGACAGATGAGTTTCGTCTCCTGCGGTCTAAGTGTGTGCTTTTATGCTACAAGCACCAATATGAAAAGATTTTTCAAGGTTAATAACACAATATTCGCTATTCTAACAAGATATTAATTTAAACTGTATATGAACATTACCTTTTGGTATTAAAACTTGTTTAATCGCTAATAGTTAATATATAAATACATACACACGCACACATCCGCCCACGTACATACATACACGCTTGCATCAGCTAAATTCATTAATGCAACAAGCGCCAACGTTCAAATAAAATCGAAGTAAGCATGACCCATTCTGTAGTACCGAAACGAATGAAGAAATAATTGCAGGAGTGGCTGTGTGGTAAGTAGCTTGCCTACCAACCACATGGTTCTGGGTTCAGTCTCACTGCGTGGCACCTTGGGAAAGTGTCTTCTACTATAGCCTCGGGCCGACCAAAGACTTGTGAGTGGATTTGGTATACGGAAACTGAAAGAAGCCAGTCGTATATATATATATATATATATATATATATATATATATATATATATATATATATATATATATATATATGTGTGTGTGTGTATGTGTGTGTTTGTGTGTGTGTGTGTATGTGTGTGTGTGTATCTATGTTTGTCCCCCCAACTTCGCTTGACAACCGATGCTGGTGTGTTTACGTCCCCGTAACTTAGTGGTTCGGCAAAAAGAGACTGATAGCATAAGTACTAGGCTTACAAAGAATAAGTCCTGGGGTCGCTGTGCTCGACTAAAGGCGGTGCCCCAGCATGGCCACGGTCAAATAACTGAAACAAGTAAAAGAGTAAAAGAGTAACAAAGAAGTACGTAACTTTAAAATGCGTCTTGTTCAAGAAGCTCACGCTAATCCTTTATGTATTAAAACTTAGAACACATCATTCAACAATAAAATGTTACCACATATAACAAATTTAAACCGACTTCATCTAGAACTCTGTTAACACATAACAACACCAACAGCAAAAACAAAAAAAAGGAAAAGAATTAGAATATACTGAGATGAGGATCTTTATACAGCCATCGGAAAGTTACGAACGAGAATAGTAAAAGCGACCGATAGAATAGTCGGAGAAAATAATAACGCAAATATCTGTCCAGACAATAAAAAATATAAGCAATTGGAAATCCTCCAGAAGTTGCAAAGTTCTTAACTTTTGGCTGAAATATTTATCAAGTATCCAGAAAGTACTTCTAAAAGTATTCATCAATCTACTGAAAGAGCCAAAAATAACACTGGCATGACGCATCAAATATAAACAAAACAACAAAAATACTTATTTCAATTCCGAAGAGTGACCAAGCATCGAACTCTAAATGGTACAGACTCCGTAAAAAAATGTTTCAAGTGCAATATCACTGATTCGGACTTAGGCACACAGCCATCATATTTGTGTTGTGGGGAAATGGAGACCATTATTAATTCGGCTCTCAGAATTTGATACGATGGAAAGCGAAGCTGTATTTCGAAATAATTAGATTTGAGAATGTAAAGGGATAATACCAGATGTTTTTCTGCGTTTCTCATTTTCACTACCCTTAAAAACTTTCAAATGGGAAGGAGGCTCCCACAAAAGTTCCCTTATAAGAGAATGCATAAATGCATTAAAGAATGCAGTTATTACTAGAGTAATGTTTCCGAGAGTCTTATCTTGTCGATATATTAATGATGAAAATGTTAGTCAGTTACACAAAGTAAGTTTTGTCTGAATGGAAAGCAGTTGTCAAAATTTAGGCAAAAAAAAGAAAAGAAAAACAATTATAAGAGAAAAACAATAAGTTGCAGAGAAATAAAATGGTGGGACTCCTCATTTCGGTTTCTTTTTTGTTTAGTACCATCAGTTTTAGCCAACACAATATTCGGACAAAGTGCAGATATAAACTAAGAGAGTAGATTTTGACCATTTATCAGTTATGAATAGTTTGATGCTGTATCCAGCACAAGAAAAGCACTATAAATCTCGTTGAGCCGAGTATAATTGGAACCAGTCATTAATTTGTCTAGGAATTCGTCAGATTTAATATTGGTTTCAAATTTTGGTACTAAGGTCATTGCACAACTAGTTCATATTTTATCAAACTCGAAAGGAGGAAAGGCAGAGTCAACCTCGGCGGAATTTGAACTCAGAATGTAAAGGAAGACAAAATACCACGAAGCCAAGTCTTCACCTAGCAGGTTTAATATCGACGTTTTACATGAAAGAGTAAAGATAAAGCATCAACAACGACTGGGTTACACTAGAGTATAAATACGTACAAATGACTACAAACTTAAGACGAGAAAAATAAGTTAGGAAAACATTTGGTTATTACTGAAACTAAATTAAATACTAATGATAAGATAACCCTCTGAACACTTACTTTTCGAATACTAATTACTTATAATCTCCGCTGTATGTTATGGGAATTAACAAAACTAGATACGAAATAAAGACTGCTTCGTTTCTATGGAATTTTTCCTAATTCTTTTTTCTTTACATTTCTTTCCATCTTGTGTCCCTTTCTTTATGATTTACCTTGATTCTACTTTTTCGACTTATTTATATCCTTTCTATGGTATCGTTTATCTTCTTAGTATCCAACTTTACCATCAGAATACACAGTGGTCTTGCTTTTTATCAACTCCTTTCTCCGAACGGTGCAATAAAGATCTTGCCATCCGGCAACGTAAATGCGTTGGTATCATTAATGCTTCCCAAAATAATGTTAAAAATCGCAATACATACTTTCGATGAGTTTTGTTCAACCTCGTTTCAAACAACTCTCCTCAAATCAACAGACGCATTATTAAATGGCGGCAAGTTGACAGAATCCTTAGGGCATCGTACAAAATGCTAATCAACATTTCTTTCAGATATTTACGTTATTAGTTCAAATTCTGCAGCGGTCAACTTTACCTTCCAACGTTTATGGGTCAAAATAATAACGCACCAGCGAAATACTAGGGTTGATGTAATCGACTAGCCCTTCCTCTAAAGTTGCTGACCTTCTACTAAAATTATAAAATCAATTTTATGATCATCATTTTTCATTTACTCTGCATGTTTGATGCAATCACAGGTCGGAAGACACCCAGCACCGTAGAGTAAGTGAAAGATAAGATATGTTGAAATATAACTGAAAGGAAGGAAAGTGAGGATGGCAGTACAAACATACATTCACATAATACAGTACAAACATTTAAATTGATAGGGATTTTCTGAGGAGGCGGGCAGTATTTGTCAGCACAATTTTCTTGTTTCTGTGAGATATGTTTCTCCTGGAATGTTCTCTAAATGTTTCTGATATCTCTTTTTATGATGCCTCGGGTACCTACAACAACAGAAACAGTTCTTCCTTTAAGATGCTACATCACTTGTATTTCAATTTCCAGGGACTTATATTTACTAAGCGTGTCAAAACCTTTACAGACATATTTACTGATATATTTTTATCACTTACATCTACAAGTCTACAAGTATTTCCTTCTCTGTCTTTAACAATTATGTCTGGTTTATTAGCATGGATTATTCTGTCAGTGTTGACTAGAACGTGTTTCCTCGGGATGGTGACATTTTTACCTTCAACGACTGGCTTAGGTTTTGTGTTCATTCCAGTTAGCAAGTGTATCGATTTTCTAGTGCTTACATATATCTGAACGAATGTGTGCAGCACGGTATACTTCCTCTGTGCGGATCTTGGATGCAATTGCTTGACGTTACTTCCGTGCCTGAGGAACTTCAACGTGAGATGCTTTCGTTTGTAATATTCAAAAATTTGTGAAAATTATCGATAGTCCTTTGGATGAAAGTCGTCCAGAAATGACAAGTCAGTTGATTCTCGTTGCCACGTGTTTTCGTGGAGAAATTCGTCACTGTCTGTTGAAGTTCCAGCAGCCGTTATTGTCGAGTGTTAGAGAGGTATGCATCAGTATTTCAGACGCAAGGTGCGCAGACTCGTTCGTCTTTTAGAATCACGTCTACAATACCATCTGAAATACGAGCTCCAGTGATGTTCTTCAGACAGACCCAGTGATTTGTTTTCAGACGGACCTTGTGATTTGTGACGCTCTAGCAAAAAGAACTTAAAAATTAGACTTCCCCAATTAGTCTGAGGTAAAATGTGTCCAGTTGCACCGGTTAACTTTGAAAGACTACATATACTTTTGTTATTTCTAACTGATATTTCAGGCGTAGTCTTCTCGCAAATCATTTTTTACTGAGATTTGAAACATGTTTGTAAATTTGGCCCGATTCCCACCCACAATTATAAGAATATTTGTTTTGTTAACCCTCGGTGATATTTGGTATTTTTAGGAGGAGTACGTCAAGACTTCTTTACCACGTATGTTGACTCGTGTGGTTTGAAGCACTCTATCAACCCACAGTGAGTTCTTCATTTGACAGCAAAACTGCAGAGTGACGGTTACTGGAAGCTTAGTGTTACTGTTGTTTGTTTAGTTTGTCATTATTTCCAGTGTATATTTTATATATCTATTTCTCTCTTGTTGTTCTTGTATCATCTTAACAGTGTTGCATTGGTTCAACGCGTAGCTGATGTTTTTTTAATGACTGGTTTATTTATGTTACTTTTTCATGCGATAACTGATGTGTTTTGTGGTTTTCATGGTTTTGGTTTTATTTGTGGTTATGATTTTAGTTCCGTCTTGAATGCATTATCATTCTCTTTGTGCTCTTAAATTCAGTTCTTCCAGCAGAACTACGCTGCTGCTGGTTCTTGCTGTAGATGCCATTGCTGTGTTTTATGTGATGATGATTGGATTACTAACGCCTTTTCTAAGGCTTACTCAAGTTATCTGAACTTTTGAGATACTCGATTGCCGCTGGTCCTTTTTTCTCTTCGCGACTGATACAACATTTTGTTTTCATAGCCTCATCCTCGTTATTTTACGGTGAAAAAAAATACATTGTATGTAAAGAAAGATTTGACATGCCCTTGTAAGTGAATGTGCCAATAATGTTTGTGTTTTTCGTGCCTACTTACCTAGCAGACCCCACTTAACTTGTTCGTTAAACATGTCACATTAAGATATCTGTGGAGTAAACAAGGACTTTTAGCTACAAGTAAACGGATTTCTAACTGAAAATCTTAACTCCATCTAGAACTTAATTATGTCGAATGCAGACAAAAAATTACAGACTTTGTAATCGATTTTTTGTTGTTGTTGCAGACTTCACTGATTATGTTACTTTCTGTTTGTAGTTGCTCCAATCTTGCACTTCATCTCTACCTTGCCTTTGGTCTAAGAACCAGATTTTGTGAATCTGTAAATCGATATAAATTTATCTTCTCATTACTCCTAACACTTTTCCAACCGCTCTCATTTGTCTTCACTTTCTCAGTTTATTGTATATGAATGTTTCTGGCTTTGTTGTTACTGTTGTTGCTGTTACTGTCTATAGGGCTTTAGAGATGTAATAAGAGAAATGGGACAAAAATCTTTGTATTATATCTACTGACGTTCAAATATCACTTGACCTTTATCTCTCGGCTGGCGTGGTGATCATCAAAATATCCTTGGCTATTTTTGCTTAGACATATGATCTTTGTTCCAGTAGCCCTGAGGTCAAATAAACAGTATCCAATTCCATCTATCACAATAACATTTTCCTCACGTGCAGTGTACTTAGGATCACATCACCCGACATATTTTCGGAGATGGTAGGTTGTGATTTTAGACGGACTTAACTGCTTTTTTATGCAGAGTGAGCAACCACGAACAAATAAAAGGCCTTTAACTTTAATCCAATTAATAAAACTCGTGTCTTTCAGTGTTTGTTTTATTTGTGTAATTGGTATTTTCTTCTCAGATTCTTGCAAACGATTTCTCTTAATATACATCAAATCTACTTTAATCGCAATCAAACCTCCATTATTTATGTTTTTATTTTTACTTCTACATGCATGTACAAAAATATTTGCCGATAAAAAAATAATCCGAATTATTATGCACTATATCTAATTCCAAGTAATACCATTTTGGAAGTTTCCAAAAATGCATATAATTTAATATTCATTTAAATTGTCAAAGTGAAAATATCATCTTAGTGTTGTGTCTGTAGTCATGATGGTATCAACATTTTCAGGACTGAAGGCAAATAAATAATACTATTTATTGATTTTGCGAAGAATTATTTATATTTAACTGTTTGAAACTGCTAGAAGGTCTATTATATCTTAAAGTTACTTTCCATTTTGAATATTATCGGTAATCTTATTAATATTAAACCGAGGAAAAGTTAGAATAAAAATAAGATTATTTGCTTTTATTGATATGCATGAATATCTGTGTAGTCAAACGATCTTGCTTGCATCGTAACGTAGGTTTCCGTTATGCGCATGGGAAACGAATTTCATTTCAGCCTGATATGAGACACTGATTATTAGCCTCCAGGAAACATCACTAATACATACATACACGCATACATAAATACATACAAACGCGCATACATATATGTTAGCGTGTCTGTGTATAATTATTTAGTGATATATAATACGTGTGCATGTGTGTGAATACGATTATGCACACAACACGCACACGTATATGTGTGGGTGTTTGTGTATTATCTTTACAACGTAGTTTTTAGAAGTAAAGAAACTTGCTTTTGAATATTTACTTCACTAAAAGAACTTGTACATTTGCATTATACGATTCTATCAAACATTGCATTGACAGTAATAATAGTCGGATCGATTCGTATGCACAGTCTGTGGATATCTTCTAGTAGCAAAAGGCATGGATAACAATAGTAAAATGGAGACCAGATTTCTGTTAAAAAGTCACGCTAAGTTGTCTAAGCGTTTGTCCCCTTCAAAGGCCAGACTATTGGACTAGGGAGATTTCGTTCAACTTAACGTTCAGGTTTCAGTTCCGCCGAGGTCGACTGTGCCTTTTATTTTTTACGGAACGATAAAATGAGTACCAGTCGAATACGGGATCGATGAAATCAACTTATCCACACCCTGAAATTTCTGGCCTTGTACTCAAATTTAAAGCTGATATTTGAGCTGTCTCAAAGACTGACGTCTAATCGGATTTTATCGTTGCTTAATTCGGTAGAAGATTGGTATACGGTCTAAGACAAAAACTGACACTGAGGTACGTATGTGGTTTGTGAAACTCATCTGTTTTACAATTCTATAAAAAAAAAATTTAGATAAACTTAGATATGTTTCGACCAAAGATTGGTCCAGGCCATGTGTAATTTAATAGCACCACCTGATAGGATTATCTAAATCCTCTTTTACAGTCAAGTTTTGTTTATCGTCTATTCAAGTAGTGAGTTCTTATTGAGTGAGTTGTATCCAGGTATGGGGTATGGGTGGCTTGTCTGGTATTCCTTGAAGAAAATTGTCCAGACTCCGTTTAAAGCTGATAGGATCCATTTCCTCTTTTATCTGTTTCGGGACAATGTTAAACAGGGCAGGGCCTGTTGAGGAAAATAAATTATGCCGCAGTGTACCTTATATGTCGTGATCCTGAATTGGACAGGGGCCGTATGGCTCGTGGTCCCAGCCTTAGATGAACCTTGAAACTAATGCTCAGGTCGTTTGGGCAATGCTGGTGGTATATTTTCCACACCGTACAAATGATGTACCGCTCGCAGCGGCGCTGGAGGGAGTAGAGCTTCAAGGCTTTAAGGCGGTCCCAGTAATCAAGATCAGTCATGCCTTCAATTCGTTTAGTGAGTGCCCTGTGGGGTGATTCAATCCTATAGGATTGTAAAACAGATGAGTATTAATTTTTCCTAGTGTTTAGTCCCGAGTAAAAGCCTGATCTTGAAAACCTATTTTCAGTCTTGGTCATCGCTTCCATTTTATACAATCACGCAAAGTACGATGTCCAAGAGCAACTACCGTGGGCTCCTCTGTCAGAAGCTATCAATCAGAGTAAAACTATAGAGCACGGAGGGGGACGGTTTTCCTCCCTAAGCATAGCGATTCCTCTGGAGGCCGTACCTGAGTCAAGAATGTGAAGCCGATTCTCGATCTACTCACAAATTCCTCGAACCAGGTTTTCCTTGTGAGACATCAGTGTCCTGACTACACCACATCTAGACCCCAGGAGGAAATCACCAAAGGCTCCACCCATTTTCGCTCAGCTGTTGCACTCCACCACTGAAAGGGTTTCCCTGCAGGGGAAACGTTTCCTAGGACACTTTTTGGAACTAATACTCACTTAGCAGTCGACAGCAGGGTGCACATGCGGTATGTAGAAACATATATAGCAAATTCCATCCACAAATCATTTTCATTATTACTATATTTATCCAACGTAGTAGGGAGGTCCGCATACATAGTTATCTCATAGGATTACTCAGGAAAATGAGAATAACTGCCGGTAGCCGACAAGTAGCACAGGAGATTTTCCGAGCGCATTTTTATATGTAAAAGTATATATATATATATATATATATATATATATATATATATATAT
>NC_068983.1:48239901-48240280 GCF_001194135.2 Octopus bimaculoides
ATATATATATATATATATATATACTTTCGTACAAACATAGATACAAAAATACATACATGGATACCTTCATTCATATATACATACAGGCATATATGTAGCGGGGGAGAAGATGCGATCACGGTCGTGGGGCAGATAGGATGCATTATAACATCAGTCATTTGATTGTGGCCATGCTGGAGCACCACCTTTAAGTCGAACGAATCGACCCCAGGACTTATTCTTTGGAAGCCTAGTACTTATTTATGTGGGTCTCTTTTGCAGATCCGCTAAGTTACGGGGACGTAAACACACCAACACCAGTTGTCAAGCGATGGAGGGGGGGGGCAAACACAGACACACAAACACACAAGTATATATATATATATATATATATATATAT
>NC_068983.1:48240911-48242913 GCF_001194135.2 Octopus bimaculoides
CCCGTGGGTATAGTAGAATATACTTACCCAAGATGCCATGCAGTGAGACCGAACGCGGAACAATGTTGTTGGGAAGGAAGCTTCTTACCGCACAACCTCTTCTGCAATTTGTTCATTGATCGACGTGGCTCTCCGTCGGTTACGACAACGAGGCTTCCAGTTGATCCGATCAACGGAACAGCCTGCTCCACAGACACGAGAACCCGTAACGTAGTTCTCGGGGAGATTCAGCGTGACACAGTGTGACAAGGCTGGCCTTTTGAAATACATGTACAACAGAAACAGAAAGAAAGAGTTAGAGAAGATTGTGGTGAAACAGTACAGTTACGTCCCCGTAACTTAGCGGGTCTGCAAAAGAGACCCACATAAATAAGTACTAGGCTTCTAAAGAATAAGTCCTGGGGTCGATTCGTTCGACTAAAAGTTGGTGCTCCAGCATGGCCGCAATCAAACCATCCCATGCCAAAGCGTCGTGGAGCTTTAGGAGTTATCACTCAATAAACATTCACAACGCCCGGTCTGGGAATCGAAACCGTGATAGCACGACCGCGACTCCGCTGCCCTAACCACTGGGCCATTACGACTCCATTTGTTCATTAATATTACGAAATCATTGAGAAGGCCTGTGATCCAAATGTTTAGGATATTCGTATCACGATCGTAAGGTTGAGAGTTCAATTCTTGGCGACATGTTGTGTCGTTTGAACACGACACTTTATTTTAAGCTGCTCCAGTCCACTTAGCTAGCAAAAGTGAGGTGAACCTGGCATTCAAAGTGCCATCTTCATCATATTCCGTGTCACACTGAATCTCCCTGAGAAATACGTTATCGGTTGGCATGTCTTGTGAGTGCTCAGCCACTTACATGTTAATTTCAAGAGCAGGCCGTTACATTGATCGGATCAGCGGGAACACTCATCGTCGTAAGTGACGGAGTGCCAGATTTTACGAAAGCTTTACGTCATATTTCCATTCAGTAACACTCCGTCTGTTGTCTAATACATTATTCACTCTTTAACTTTCGCTTGTATTTTCAAAGAAGAATTAAATATATAAAAAAGAACAACTAAAAAAGAGAAATAATCTTTGTGATGGTTAAAAATTATTTCTTACTAGCAATGATCAATCTAAATTCTATATTTATCTCAAATTGGAAGTTAAATATTTTGTTGGATTCGTTAGAACAACATAAGATTCAGAGAAATAAATGATTTCTGTCAGATCAAACCGGAAGATATCAAAGTCAAGACTAGAATTTCAGTATTTTATATTTCTATGTTTTTTCCTACTTTTCCTCGCAGACACGCATCAATATGAAGCATATATTATTTTTTGTATTATTTTTTTTCTTTCTTTATTCCGGAAAAAAAAACATAAACAAAGAAAATATTTACGTGTCACTTGAATTTTAGTCGAATCGTCCAATACCCTTGTGATTACTCATGCAAACGCACAACATTTATAATTCAATATATAAAGATAAAACGTGTCTCCTTAGTCTTGAATATTTCATTTTTGTTACACTGATAAAACGTAAAGAAAAGAAAAAACAAAACAGCCAACGGTGATATAAATTCAAACAATACTAACATAAGTAACATACACACGCGCTCTTAAAACCATAGATGCACAGATTTATTCAATTTCATACACAGAAATACACACACAGGCGCTTATGCACATTGATACAAATATACACACAGTAAATAAATCCAGGCGTAATTTCGAGTTTATCAGATTCTATTCGCAACTTTCAAAGAAAATACCATGCCAGGAAGCTTGGTAGTGTGATAAAAGTGTAAGTCTCCTTCAGCTTGGATAATCACTAGAATTCTATGAAATTAATAGTAAACTTCAACAGACAGGAATCTATTTATCCATCCATCCATTTATCAATCCATATATCCATTTATTCATTCGTCCTTCCGTTCGTTCATCCCACCATGTATATGTACGTATGTGCATTATATATATATATATATATATATATATATATATATAT
>NC_068983.1:48243549-48248027 GCF_001194135.2 Octopus bimaculoides
ATATATATATATATATATATATATATATATAGTGAGAGAGAGAGAGAGAGAGTCGCAACTTGCCTGCAAACCCCATGTACCAAGGGTGAAATACAAAGTAGCATGAGACTGTGTGTGGTACGAAGCTTGCTTTCCAACCACATGGTTGTGGGTTCATTCCCACTGCATGGCACCTTCGGCAGGTGTCTTCTACTATACCATCGGGTCAATCAAAGCCTTGTGGGCGGAGTTGGTAAACGGAAATGAAAGCAGCCGATCATACACACACACACACACACATACACACATACATACATAAATATATATGTGTATGTATCTAAGTGTCTATTTGTGTCTGTATTTCTCCCTCCACCACACGACAACCCGTGTTGGTGTCTTTACGACTTCTTAATGTAGCGGTTCGAGAAGAAGAACCGATAGAATAACTACTAAGCTTCAAAAGTAAATCCTGGGGTCGATTTGTTCGACTAAAACTCTGCAAGGGAGTGCTCTGGCATGGCCGCAGTGAAATGACTAAAACAAATCAAAGAATTGAAGAATAAAAGAATGCTATCAGGAACACTTCTTCTGATATTCATCACTAAACGCGTAAGTATAAATTATTTTCTTCATTCGTAGAATAAAAGCTATTAGAAAACAAATACTTCAAACCTTTACGCAAGGCAGAAACTTGGAAAGGTTACATAAAAAACGAAGCAAATATTATTACATTAAAAATTCATTTACATAAAATATTTGCTATAAATTATATATGTTTAGCAGAAGATCATGTATATTCTTTTCTTTTGTACTCTAGGCACAAGGCCGGAGACTTTTGGGGAGGGGACCAGTCGATGAGATCAACCCCAATACGCAACTGGTACTTAATTTATCGACCTCGAAAGGATGAAAGACAAAGTCGACCTCAGCGTAATTTGAACTCAGGACGTAAAGACAGACAAAATACCTATTTCTTTACTGCCCACAAGGGGCTACACACAGAGGGGACAAACAAGGACAGACAAACGGATTAAGTCGATTATATCGACCCCAGTACGTAACTGGTACTTAATTTATCAACCCCGAAAGGACGAAAGGCAAAGTAAAATTACACAATATTCTATAATTCTACACATAATTGTAATTTGGGGGTCAGCTAATTGCTTCACCTACGTAAAAAAAATATTAGTGCCTGGGATATTCTTATGGTAGTAAAAAAGGAATGTTTAACTCCTATTTCTAAATTCGGTATATGGTGAAGCAATTAGCTGACCCCTAATTATAATTATAGAATATTTGTGTAATTTTACCTAAAAAGGTTTTTTTACTTGGTAAAATTATTAATTAATTAATTGATTAATTAATTAATTTTACCCTCTTATTATATATATATATATATATATATATATATATGTAGGGGTGTATGTATGTCGTCGTAGAATAACTTTTAGTCGAAGTGTATTTTCACCTGATGGCTGAGTCGTCTATGTGATGTGAGTAGATGAAAACGAACTGTTGCAATAAAATATTAAAATCAGCACTTTGTAAATGACATCACGAACTAATGTACATGTGACAGCACGAATCTGCCGACTGTAGTCAGCATGCTGTTCGTTGCAAAATAAAAAGAAGTGTATAGTAATACATGTGCAAAGGGAAATGAATGATTTCGTTGTTGATTTATTTTATTCTCTCGATACATTTCTTTGGATATCTCGCTTTTTCTTTTCTTTTTTTTAGATTAGAATTATGTATATAAAGTGAAAGCAAACGAAGCAAAAATAGGACTCCCTCCCAGGGAAAGTGTTTACATTTTATCCTTTCTTGCGAAAGATATCATACAATATTCTTTTCTTTTTCTTTTATTTTATATTAACAATCAAGTCGAAAACCATTTTCCTCAAGTCTATACAGTCTTCCCCAGGAAGAGTAAAACTCACGATGAAGTCAGTTCGTCCAAATACCCACACTTTCAAGTTAGACATAAGAAAAGATTTCCTGTAGTCTAATCTAAAATCTCAATTCCAATTTCCTTTTCGAGCATTACTACAATGGTAAACTGAGTTCTAGTGAACTTGAATCGGTCTAGAATTTTTTTTTGTGAGTTGCAGCACATACACAGAGATGCAGCTTCGGGAATTATAAAATCTTAGAATTTCACGGTAGATTTCTGAGGCGGTAGTGCATGACAGTTTAATTAATATGATACTGATTATTTGTTCATAATCATAAATGAGACTAGGTTCTTCTGTCTCTTTGGAGATATGACTTTCGATGATTGTTTAGCGATAACAGTGTATGTTGCGAGTAACTTTCTTTATAATGCCAAATAGTGCAAGATTTATAAAAAAAAAAACGAATTAAAAATGTGACCATCCGTATGAAATGGAATAGCAGCAAATATGTTGCTATTATACAGACGAGAGAGTATGGTAATTATATCTAAAGTTTGGGCTAATTATAGGTAAACAAAGCTGTTGAGGAAATTTGATTTCACTTTTTCATCACGTTGTGATGGAAAAGTATAACAGAAGACTTCAAGTAGGAAAAATCGGAAATTTAGTTAAGATGGCTATTGTTGTTTCAAACATACTCAAAACTTAAGTGGTGTTAGTAACCACAATTGCTGAAGTAGGAGAGTCGTTATCCTACATGACATCTGAACATTAACCAACCATAAGTTTAATATGATATAATATAGATGCAAATACAATCATACACATCCACACACATATACACGAATATGTATCACATTTAAAAAAAATTCTTTCTGGTATTAGATTAAGGCCATGATAGGCTCCGCCTTAAATAATTCGTAATCAAATTTACCTCGGTACGTTTTTAAAAACACCTGGCCCTTCTATTCAGCCTGTTTTGCTGAATGACTAAGTTATGGGTACGTAAACACAGCGGTTGATAGTGGACAAACACAAACAGAAAGAGAGACACACACACATAGACACATACGATGGTCTTCTTTCAGTTTCCTTCTACCAAGTCCACCCAAAGGTCTATGCCCCGTCCGAGGTTATAGTGGTAAAGACTCACTCAATGTGCGACACTGTGGTACAGAAAGAAGACAAAACTTGGTACAGAAACTGTGGTACAAAAGGAAGACAAAACTGTGGTACAGAAGGAAGACAAAACTTGTAAAAATTCTTGTGTAAAAAACAAAGCAAGAAGCAAATATACATAGATCAATTCCATTGAAGAATTCTAGTTCTGCGCATTATTTGTCTTCAAATATTGTAGTTAACTTTACTCGATTTCTTTAAATAAATAACGGTACAGGGTTGACTTTGATATCTTTTTCACTGCGTATTTTTCTGTCTGTCTGTCTCGCTGTCTCTGTCTCTCATATTTTGTCTCTGTCGTTACTCTCCTCTGGGAAGAGCCCATCCTGGGCTCTTTAAGGTCTAAGATTGAATGAGACAAGCTGCAACGGTATTCCGACAACTCCTTGACATGTTACAGCAATATTTAAGGCAAATAATTATTTTTTACTTTTACACACGTAAACAAGAAAATTTAGTTCATTAGAATTCCTTTTAACGATCCGGAAATACTGAAATGCTAAGTCGTAATCGACAGAAATTTAAAATCGAATGTAATGGATCGAAATAAATTGTGCAAAGCGTTCTTTTCCAACGCTATAGGCATTCTGCTTTCTCGCTGCCTTAATTTCTGTCAAACAATAACAGTATTTTTGGTTCGAATGTAGACCCACGTGATTGGCAAGCAACCTTCTAACTCAGTCATGCGTACACCTATATGATTTGATTTAAACCTTTTGACAATTGCCAGCAGTTTACAATGTCAGTGATGGTCTCTCATGCTCTTATGACTAAATGGTAGGTAAAACACAAATACATTAGCAAAGACTTGAGTATCATGTCAATTGTTTCACCAAGGGAAAAATTCAGACAAGTAAACACATACCTAATGTCACAAAAACAGAAAGCTTTGCAAAGGATATACTGCGAAAAAAAAATGCCTGGTTTTTGTCACCCAGTTCTAAATATTTTGCTTCATACATGGAGACTTACACAGTATACACAATATATTCAAATAAACAAACACAAATACATATTGACTTGTATGTGATATTGTGTGCCTATGAATGTATCGGGATACGTAGGTATGTATATGAATACATGCCATTATGTTATTAATATTGATTTCTCAATAAATGAACTATTCTCGAAACAGTTAATTTATTGAAGTCTTTCGTTAGCTATTGATTTCTCCCGATTTTGTATATTTTGATTTCTCTTCGATAGTCACTATCCTCCTCATACATATACTATATATTTAAATTCTTAAATATACTCAAATACCCAAAATTTCAAAGAGTTCCTGCCTTAAAAACAGGAGCTAACCACAGTTATTTTGTGTTCTTTGCTACATTGGTTTCTATTAACCCATTTATTCTATCAGAAGAATTTTTATTCATTAAGATAGAAGAAATACACATAATTATATATATATATATATATATA
>NC_068983.1:48248037-48256914 GCF_001194135.2 Octopus bimaculoides
ATATATATACATATATATACATATATGTGTACTCATATACTTATATATATATATATATATATATACATGTGTGTGTGTGTGTGTGTGTGTGTGTGTGTGTGTGTGTATGTGTGTGTATACAGATATTTAAGTAGGTATATGTATATCTGTAGATGAGTTTGTATACGTTATTCATTTTCTCATCGTTAATCATCCGTTCTTCTGGAATCGATTATTTTTTCTATAATGCTGTTATTTGCATCAATGCCAGATTGGATGCAATCATGGGAAGATAACACAAAATCTCAATTAACTCCTATGTTTAGATTGCGATTGTTATCAATCCTTGTAGTATTCTAATTTTGACACGTCTTATCAATAATAATAAAACAACTTAACTATTAAATGCAATTAGGGCTGCAGAGTTATTTCTAAAAGAAAAGATTGAGACACTCGATTGAATCTATCATAAAATACAAATATATAAAGGATCGCAAGTTCGTAGGTTATTTTAAGTGTATACACATCCAAATAACTATGATTCAATCATCCGGAGGAGTTAATTCCACTTATCTGCCATATTGTCATATATCTAAAATCTCTAAGCGGTCAGTACACTGCATAATTGTTGAGTTAAGCTTCAATAAGTTGTACTGCAGCATGATAACCTTCAAGTGAGATTGACACAAGCTTAGTTAATATTTATATAGAGTCTTGAACGCTGATGGGCTTCCATGATTGCTTTACTCGTAGCGAGTAGCTGCAAAACTTTCCAATTATACGGTACAATTATTACGCAGAGCATTGAACTACAGATTCTCAGAATATCTATTGACGCCGAAACAGATTAATAGTTTTAAGTTTGATTTTCTTCGTCATATAAACGCAGAGAAATTCCGTTGTATACATTTTGCCCTCGTAATTTGTAAAAGAGTTGGCATGCTTTCAATTATATCACGTCTTTTTATTTAGTAAAAAAAAGACGGCATGATATTTTGTATGTGATACAAGAACGGCATATTAGAGAAAAACATATTTTCTTCTTTTAGGCGAATGTCGTCTTCAACCCTTATTAAAGTTTTGCAGATGTTGAACAACAAGTGAACATTGATAAGGAAATCTGTAAATTCTGTTGACAGAGTTAACCAATACAGGTTAACATTGGGCAGCGAGCTGGCAGAATCATTAGCATTCCAGGCGAAATACTTAATAGTATTTCATCAGCCGTTACGGTCTGAGTTCAAATTCCGCCGAGGTTGACTTTGCTTTTAATTCTACCGGAGTCGATTAAATAAGTACCAGTTAGGCACTGGCGTCGATGCATTCGACTTAACTCTTTGTCTGTCCTTGTTTGTCGGCTCTATGTTTAGCCCCCTCATTGGCAATAGAGGAATACATATAGGTTAAGACACTACTAAACTATAGTAATCGGCTTTGTTCTTTTGTCACTAAAACAAGGAATGCAGAAAAGTTGTTATTTAAATGAACACCTATAAAGCGAAAAAGTTCATTTTCGGTTTGTTTGGAGACATCTGATTAAATACGCAAGAAATACTTTTACACAAAGATAAGGGACGCAAATTATGCAGTACAAGATATTCCAAGTCAGATTCATTCGGATGATAGGCGGACGAAGAGCAATTAATTTCTCAGAAGAAAACGAGAAAGATAATTATTAAGTGTTTAGAACTAAGACACTGGGATGAATGTAATGAAATGAAAAAAGTTGATTGATATTTGCATAGCAATAAATTGGAAAAACTTCACCTCTGACACAAATCAGTTTTTTCTCTCGCTTTGTTTGGAAGTTATTAATAGAGTCCTTTTCATTTCGAAATACGAGCTCCCGGGGAGCAAAAACCACACTCTAGTTTGTTTGCCGTTTAGCATTATTCGGTTATGTTTGCAATCTCAGTTACGTTATCAATCACATGTAGATGAAACTGAAAATTCACGAAAAAATACATTTCTTCGGTCTTATAAATATTACTTTCAAATTAGAAGCAAAATACACTATTCCTTTGCCTCGTTCATAAATGACACGTAACATTGTAGAATCATGTATTCACAGTTCCAAGCCGATATTAAACTATTGAATTAGTGACATTCCCTTTATTACTGCAATGTAATTGGAAATGCAGTTTTATATTTATAAAGAAAGGTATTTGTGAGCGTTAGATAACATGCATGTACATGATACGGTTACAATTATTTGTTAGGATTCGCAAACCAACAAGAAGAACTGTGGGTAGTTGCTAAACTTAGTAGAAATAGCAACCAGAAAAGTTGAAAATCAAAATCCCAACATTTGTTGCTCTTTTTCTAGCCCAGTACTAAAAGTCCTGTTTATTCCTGAAAGAAAATTGACGAATAATAATATTTATAACTGCCACCTAACATGCTAACAAATATCAGGGATTTTTTTTCCTCCCTGAGTTTGAAAACTATATTTTTGTGTGTACTTAATATCATATTAATTGAAATTACTTCTCTTTTTTTTTTTTACTCTTTTACTTGTTTCAGTCATTTGACTGCGGCCATGCTGGAGCACTGCCTTTAGTCGAATCAAATCGACCCCAGGACTTATTCTTTGTAAGCCTAGTACTTATTCTATCGGGTCACTTTTTGCCGAATCGCTAAGTTACGGGGACGTGAACACACCAGCATCGGTTGTCAAGCGATGCTGGGGGGGGGGGAACAAACACAGACACACAAACACATACATATATATACATATATACGACGGACTTCTTCCAGTTTCCGTCTACCAAATCCACTCACAAGGCTTTGGTTGGCCCGAGGCTATAGTAGAAGACACTTGCCCAAGATGCCACGCAGTGGGACTGAACCCGGAACCATGTGGTTGGTAAGCAAGCTACTTACCACACAGCCACTTAGAAATTATTTCCATTTTTCTTTCAGAGATTCACGCAGGGACAGGCGTGGTCGTGTGGTAAGAAGCCTGCTTCCCAACAACATGGTTCCACGTTCAGTCCCAGTGCGTGGCATCTTGAGCAAGTGTCTTTTACCTTAACCTCGGACCGACCAAAACTCTTTGAGTGGATTTGGTAGACGGAAACTGAAAGAAGCCCGACGAATATATATATAATTATATATGTTTTTTTCTTTTACTTGTTTCAGTCATTTGACTACGGCCATGCTGGAGCACCGCCTTATAGTCGAGCAAATCGATCCCAGAACTTATTCTTTGGAAACCTGGTACTTATTCTATCAGTCTCTTTTGTTGAACCGCTAAGTTACGGGGACATAAACACACCATCATCGGTTGTCAAGCGAAGTTGGTGGTGGGGACAGATATATATGTGTATATGTGTGCGTGTCTCTATGTATTTGTCCCCCACCACCGCTTGACATGTATTGGTGTTTGTACGCTCCCTTAACCTAGCGGTTCGGCAACAGACCGATAGAATAAGTACTTTGAGTACTAGGCTTAAAAAAATGATAACACCTGAGGTCAAGTTGTTCGACTGAAAACACTTGGAGGCAGTGCTCCAGCATGGCCGTAGTTAATGGAAACAAGCTAAGGATAAAAGATAATGGACAATAAAACAAAGGTTTTATTGTCTTTCTTTAACAAGGTTACGGATTTCAGTTTATTTATAAGCACTTGAATATGACATTGAAGAGATGGCCACATATTTGATTTATAGCGGCACTGGCCCACTTGACACGTTTTTTTGATACATATTTAAATAAATTTTAGTAACAAAAATCTTCTCATAGCTCGTTTCCTACTTAAAATTCTACTTAGCAACATAGTTATGAGAATTTAAATTTTTATCGATGAGAAACATGAGCAGCTAATATCCGTCTGCCTGTGTCACGACATTTATTAGAGGGAGGGGAAAAAGGGGAGGAATTTAAATATACGTCACAGTGTTTTGTTAGAAAAAAGGGGAAGTGAAAAAGTTGTTCGAAGGGAAATACGGGAGAGAGAGAGAGAGAGAGAGAGAGAGAGAGAGAGAGAATGAGTGAAAGATAGAAATATAGGTAGGTAGATTTTTTTTTTGTTTTGTTGGCACACCGTCAGTTACGACGACGAGGGTTCCAGCTGATTCGATCAACAGTACAGCCTACTCGTGAAATTAACGTGCAAGTGGCCGAGTACTCCACAGACACCCTTAACGTAGTTCTCAAGGAGAGTCAGCGTGACACACAGTGTGACAAGGCTGACCCCTTGAATTACAGGCACAACAGAAACAGGAAGTAAGAGTGAGAGAAAGTTGTGGTGAAAGAGTAGAGCAGGGATCGCCACCACCCCCTGCCGGTGCCTTGTGGAGCTTTAGAGGTTTTTGCTCAATAAACACTCACAACGCCCGATCTGGGAATCGAAACCGCGATCCTACGACCGCAAGTCTGCTACCCTATCCACTGCACCATTGCGCCTCCACAGGTAGGTAGATAGGTAAGTTGGCAGGTAGGTATGTAGTCTTGTCATCATAGTAACTAAAAAGGGGATTTTAAGTACCTCTGTCAAAATAACGCAACACAGCTTAAAAAATGAAAAAAAAACAGACGTTCATTATAAAGCAATATAAATATACATTTTCGTTGTTTGTGTGCGTGTGTATGTGTGTAGGTGTGTACATGCGTATGTGTGTATGTTTTTCTGTGTGTGCGCGTGTGTGAACGTGTGTGTGCATGTGTACGTGTGTACGTGTGTGTGTGTGTGTGAAAAATAGAATTAAAATGTTTCAAGAAGAAATAGGTTATTGTTGTTGTTTCTGTGAGAGAAATGCAGTGAGAATTTGTTTGTGTGTGTGTGTGTGTGTGTGTGTGTGTAAGATAAATAGATAGGTGGAGTGTTTTCACCAGAGCAACTACAAGATTTTCACTATATAACTACTATTAAAAAGCCGGTACTTGCATGATTAACAAATATTTTACCGGAAGTGTTGCGACAGTAACTGACTTAGTAAACTAACAAAGTTTCTCTAAGCATTCAACTTCAATTGTTAGTGAAATAATACGTGATAGTTTTTTTCTTAATTTTATTCCTTGACTATCGGAAACGACAAAGATTTTCCAGTAGGTATTTTCATTCCTTTTCCCTTATTGAACGCAATGTTCTATCTGTTTAGAATGGATCTCCTTCTATAGTTAATTACTCAACTAAATATATATCTGTAGTAAACCATTTTATATTATGTAATCTCTAAGTAATCTATTTGTATTTCTGACAATTCTCTGTCATTTTGACACAAGGCTAGTAACTGTGAGGACTGAGAGAAACCGGTACGTCGCTTATCGAATCAGAAAGATAAAAGACGGTGGAATTCAGTGGAATTTGAGTTTAGAACCTAAAATTCTGCGGGAAGAAACAGCGCCTAACTTTTCTTCTGACGTGCTAACGAGCCTGCCAGCTCGCCACCTTACTTAAATATCTAATAATCCCCTATTTTAAGTTAGGCACAAGTTTAGCAATTCTGAGGCTCGGAAAGTCTTTTACATCAACTCAAGTACTCAACCTTGTTTCATCATATTTTATTGACTCCGAATAAATGAAATATAAAGTTAACCTCGGCGCAATTTGAACTCAGAACGTAAACAGCCGGAAGAAATGCTGCGCTGCGTTCCGTTCGACGTTCGAACGATTCTGCCAGTTTGCTACCTTCAATTTCGAATAATTATTTCTAGTCTTGGCAGAAGGTCAGAAAATTTTGAAGGGAGGGTGAATTCAATTATATTGACTCCAGTACTCATCAGATACTTATTTTATCGACCTCTAAAAGATCAAAGGCAAGGTTTACTTCGGAGGGCATTTAGTCTCAAAACAGAATGCACCGGAAGAAACCGCGCCGAGCATTTTGACTATCTGATGAAGATATCTAATTAGTGTTGACATTAAGTAACACAGTAAGAGGGTAAGCTGGCGAGTCGTTAGCAGTAATCCATCCTTAATGCTTAGCGCTACTCTGTTAGTTTTGACTTTCTGAGTCCAAATTCCGCCGCCGAGTTTGTGTTTTATCCTTTCAGGGACAATAAAATAAGTATCAGTTGAGCATAGAGTCGATGTAATCGACTTAAGTCTTTCCCTTGAAATTGCTGTTTTTATACCAACATTTAAAGCAATATTTAAGGCGGTGAGCTGGCAGAATGTTAGCATATCACGCAAAATGCTTAGCGGCATTCGTCCGCCTTTACGTTCCAAGTTCAAATTCAGCCAAGGTCGATTTTACTTTTCATTGTCTCGGGGTCGATAAAATAAGTACTAGTTGAATACTGTGAAATTGTTGGCTTTGTGCCAAAATTGGTCACAAGACCAAATTGATATTGTGCCAAAGCGGTATTTATGGGAGAGGAAATAGTTTTGAAGTAACTTCATATATTACTTCCGTATATTTTATCAATCCAATGTGTGTGACTTACAAGGACACTTTTCTCGTTAATCCAAAACGGATCCCAAAGACTGGGCATTGGAAATGCCTTCTCATGCCTCGTTACTTCTTTAGCTGTGACGTTAATGTGGGTTACGAATGGGAAAACAGCGAATTAACAGAAACTGCGAAATGCAGGACAAATTACTTTACAACGTTTATCCTTTACGCGCTATTGCAACTTTATCAGAATTAAATTTAACTTTTATTCTTCCGGGATATTTAATAGGAATTATCAGTATCACATTGCTAACGATTTAATTGATTTCACACTCACACGGCTCCCTCCAAGTTTGACAATTCGATATGTGCCTGTTCGAAAGAATGTAATATCCAGTATCAATGGAAATATTCCCTGCTTTTATGGAACTAAACAAAACTGTTTATTAGTGTTTAACGACACCTAAACATTAGAAATCTCTTCTGGGTGTTTTTTTTCTAACTCCATACCAACTAGTTTGCTTTAAACAAAATTGCTTTGAACGAGAATTGAAACCATTTCGAATTGATACGTTGTTTAGCATGGAACTCTCCTTTGAAAGAACAATATTTCTGTATTTATACATGAAATATATAACATATATTGTTGAAAAAAGAGGAAACGAAACGGTAGTGTGCCGTACAGATATTTCTCTTCAGTACGCTCGTAAAGCATGAATATCACGCAATCTCGTTTCCTCTTAAATATAAAGCCTAAACTACGGATATTTTAAGATTATTCAGATTAGATCAGATCAAAATAATGCTCTCGAAAGAAATCTTATGCTACAGGAATGGACATGGTAAAAATTCGCTTCCACCACGCCACTAGCAGCAGCAGCAGCACCGGCACCAACATTCTATTTATTTCTTATAATAGAGAAAAAAGAACAATCCAAAGAAATGAAATATACTTGAAATAGTTCAGCTTATAATATCGATCCTTTATGATAATACGCACTGCATAATTTGTTTTGCGTGTTGCATAAGAAATCCATTTACGGACTTTGATATGAACATTGTCCTCGAACTGACAACTTGTTGAATAATATTGTCTTATGGTCTTTACATGCAATTGTTTGTTACGACAGGGTATTTCATCTACTCACGAGCGAGTTTTAGTTGCATGTCAATTTCGGGTGTGCGAGCTTGTCAGCAAATCCTAAGAAAATTCTTCTTACGCTTTGCAATTTCACACTTACGTGTAATGGAATTTGTTGTTCGTCTGACGTGTAAATAGAGCGGCGAGTTAAGCAGCATCCGAGAACATAAAATGTTGGGTTAAAATAAATAAATAAATAAATACAAGTTCAGTATATATTTAAATGTATGCATGTATGTGTGAATGCATATATGTCTGTGTATGTACAAATACATGCGCACACATATGCTTATCTATCTATCTATCTATCTATCTATCTATCTATCTATCTATCTGTCTGTCTGTCTGTCTATCTATCTATCTATCTATCTATCTATCTATCTATCTATCTATCTATATATATATATATATATATATATATATATATATATATATATATATATATATATATATATATATATATATATATATATCTGTATATATATATGTGTGTATACATACAACGTACACTCAACCCACAGACGCACGCATGCACATCCACACTCATACACACACACGCACATACTGATATGATGTACGAAAAAATCTTATATGGTTTTAAAACCGCAAATACGTATGTTTAAAATGATGAAATACACTTGACAGTCGCAAACGCGTAGTGTTTATATACAAGCTTAATCAGGATAGGTAAAAAAAAATTCATCTGAACTGGTTTCAATCTTAATAACCGGGACCCTTCTCTCGCTATATACATCAATATAACATCATATTATTAGTCACTATTATTACAACTGTGTTCTATCAGAATCACACATGAAGTGTCTGAGGCTCTGATGAAACTGTAAGGTGTTACACAGTCATTCAAGTATGAGTCCGCCGCATCTGATATTGGAAACAGTTGTAAGCTGGTGAAGGTCATAACATAATTGCGTAGTCCTTCGTCAACTCTTCAATAACAATATGTATAAACTCTGTATTTAGAATAACCAATTTCAAAGACTGTTGGATTTTACTCATAGGGTATTGGAATCTTAATGATGGATTTACAAATGTAATGACCAATCTTAAAGACTCTTGGATTTTACTCACAATGTGTTGGAATCTTATATGTGTACCATTCTGCCTAAACAATGGACTTACAAATACAATATCCCTACATTCACTCTCTATTTCCTATCTTATCTTAATTAACTATTGTTTAACCATCCTCTCACATCGTCTCCGATGAAGAGATATAATAAATATCCTGGAAAAGCTGTAAAACCTATTTATAAATGTTCTAAAATATACACAGCCTTGGTTTTTTTTAATCTCATTACGAAAAGTAAATCTTTATATTCACACGCTGATATACGACATACGTTGAACCCCTTATTCGCATAATCTCCGAACCTGGAGCTTAACTATGTTCTATCCATA
>NC_068983.1:48257639-48258160 GCF_001194135.2 Octopus bimaculoides
TGTGTGTGTGCATATGTTGGGGGGGGGGACAAACACAGACATACCGACATATGCACACACACACACACACACACACACACACACGGGCTATTTTCACTTTCCGTCTGCCAGATCCTCTCACAACGCTTTGGTCGTAGACTTATAGTAGAAGACACTTGCCTAAGGTGCCACGCAGTGTGACTGAACCCGTAACCATGTGGTTGGTAAGCAAACTACTTACCACATAGCAACTCACATACTCACATGTACATTTACATCTTTACACATTTGCACTCATACATACTTACATATATACATATAACTTTTGTGTATGTGTGTGTTTGTGCGGGTGTGTGTATGGGGGTTTACATAGTCATAAACTGAGGTAGCTTAAGAATGATATGCGAGAAGATATTTTCCGAATTATTTAGATATATTTTGACCGATAAAACTTAATCTTTAGAACCTCAGAAAAAACTAACCTGATATGAATAGAGACGATTCTGTAAATAGATTCTCTACAATTGCTGATGGAACTGAAT
>NC_068983.1:48265950-48270300 GCF_001194135.2 Octopus bimaculoides
TAAACTGAGGTAGCTTAAGAATGATATGCGAGAAGATATTTTCCGAATTATTTAGATATATTTTGACCGATAAAACTTAATCTTTAGAACCTCAGAAAAAACTAACCTGATATGAATAGAGACGATTCTGTAAATAGATTCTCTACAATTGCTGATGGAACTGAATTTCAGAAACTGGTACAACTTTGCCTCCAGGTAGTCACTGTACTTAGCAGTTGATGGTTAATTAATATTAATGTTAGTACAACTGCTGTTTCATGTTTGAATAGGAATGTATATCAAATGATTGTGTGAGAGATTTTTTTCCCGTTTACTCGTAAAAATAAAGAATGAGAAAATGCTTCAATATATTGATATAAATCCGACATTCCCAAATTGTTATCATTATATCAATTTTCGTTGTATAGTAGTATTTATTCTCTGGTTTTCAAGAATTTTACTCTGGCAACAGGCAAACAGCTTCCACAAGGAATTGCAGTGAATTTTACGCAAGGACTGTGAAAACATTCTAGGTATCTTGTAAGATATAAACACTTTCAATATGTAAATATTTTAATAAGGAATGCACAACGTTGATTGAACCATTCTATTTACAATACCACGGAAGAATTTCATTAATGTAATTAAGACTACAGAAATGTCTCATATCGTTATAATCGATATTTTGACTCATTGGTCGTGTTACTTCGCAAGTATTATGAATTCTGTTTTGACGGACATGAATGTTAGACGTCGTAATATCTTCTATGGTGCATATGAAGGAAAACATTCAATGTCCAGTTCTTCGTATAGCAAATGACCAGGGCGAGACGATATGCACTCTTTGTTCATAGAAAGTAGTTCACAATACAGTTTCGTGTTCCAATTAAAGCTAATCTACATCTACCCTTCATATTACATCTAATCTTACATGAAATTCCATTTCATACAACTTATATTGAACATAATAACACCAGTGGACTGTCTCTATATTTGTGGCTTTACATAATTATACTGGTTTATCGATGTTGGCACGCACAGAGATTTATCATTTGATAAGGTAGCACCAAGTAGACTCAGATATCACGTCTAAATGGTGTACTTTATTTCACTATGTGAGATATGATATTGTGTCTAGGATTCGTCTCAGCATAGAGAATACATTAAACATCACCATCCTTAACATTAAACATCTAGTGACTATATTCGGGTTGAGACAATTATTCATATTTAGTATATCATCAGACACTTACTGCCGGTAAGATGTTCACTTCCTACATCATGTACACATTTGTGAAGCAAAATGGCTGTATTAATGGCTATTAGCTTGTGAACATACCTACAATACAATACAATAGAACTGCATTATGTAGCCGTCATATAAACAAATTGAAAGAAAAAAAAGTTATATTTCAATCGTCAAGAGACACATTTTCATTTCTCACGATAATGAAATTTCTATTACTTTACCAAGTATTACCCAATGACATGGCCATTTTCAGAATCACATAGGCGAGTCGGGTGTTGAAATAATTGAATATAAATAATATACAGCAGACGGTGTCTATCTCCACGGTATTTGCTTAATAAACCAGAAATCATTAAATGCAGAGAGGATAGCAACTTAAACAGCCCACACGACTATGCAAGAACTGAGAAAATATTCAACAGAAACGCGATAAGTAGTTTCTCTGTGCAGATTTGAGTAATAGTTTGCATGATATGTATGTATGTATGTATATATGTATGTACAGGTGTGTCTGTATTATCATAATTGTGTCTATATTAATATAATTGTTTGTCTTATTATGTATGTCTGAAATATGTGTATGTATGTACGTATGTATTATTATTATTATCATCATCATCATCATCATCATCATCATCATCATCATCATCATCATCATCATCATCCTCCTCATTATTATTATTATTATTATTATTATTATTATTATTATTATTATTATTATTATTATTATTATTATTATTATTATTATTATTATTATTATTATTATTATTATTATTATTATTATTATTATTATTATTATTATTATTATTATTATTCAGTAGTTTTATTTTTATAACGTGCTTTCACTTCACTACCGAGCGCAGCTCTGTGTGCCTTGGGTATGTGCTGAGGTTTGTTGTGATGCTCTTATGTTTACTGTATTGAAAGTGTTTTGCGTAGGATGTGTGCAGTGCCCAGTAGTGCAATTTTCTGTATGTTATATATATTTGTAAGTCCTGGTGTTTTTGTTATGTATTTGTCTGAATATTTTCTTATTATACCTAAGGCACCTACTATGATAGGGATTGTTTCTGTTTTAAGATTCCACATTCGAGTTACCTCTATTTCCTGGTCTTTGTATTTTGAATTAAGTACCAGTTCCATACTGGAGTCGATCTAATCGACTGCCCACCCCCGTCAAAATTTCTGGCCTTGTACCTAGAGAAGAAAAGAATATCTATTGTAATTATAGTGGATATTTATCTATGACGAATGGAGCGTATTAATTTACGGTAAACAGCAAGCATTTTATAAAACTGACACACACCTCAATACTTTACTTATATTATTAGGCCTTCGCCTGTTATTAATGACCATCGTTGAATGCCTTTGTTGCCCACCATTGTGGAACAGCGCTGTTCTGTATAAATATCCCGAGGCACGAATAGCAACCTCTGATATAGAAGCCACATATTTAGACTGTTGTAGTGCTTTTTGATTTGTAGTGTTCGTTTCAGTAGACTGTTCACTTCTATCTCTCCAGTAGGAGGCGTTCGATAGGAATCAAACCTCGGCGGCATAACACAGCGAACATTATATTGTATAAACTCTCATATCACCTTGTATAAATCAATACATTAACATATATGATTGTGACTTGGTAAGAAAAACAAGTGGATATCATACTAGCGGATTATAAAGAATACTTTATGTTTAATTTATAATCTATCACAGCAAACATTTGCTAGATTCCCAGACCAAAATTAAGATTAGAGGTAGATTATACAAAGACAAAGGATGCTAATGTATAGACAACTAATCTCCAAAATGCTAATGTTTATCATAAAAACTCTTTCATAATCCACAATACAAATTACATCCAGAATATCGTATATATGGCTGTGTGGTAGGAAGTTTGTGTCCCTAGCATGTGGATCAGGGTTAAGTCCCACTGCATGGCAGTTTGAGCAAGTGTCATCTGCAAAGGACCCGAAACAACCAAAACTTTTGGTAGATAGAAACTGAATAAACTCCGTCAAATATATGTGTGTGTGTGTGTGTGTGTGTGTGTGTGTTTGTATGTGTGTATGTGTAGATGAATGTTTGTATGACCTTTACTCGTCTCAGCCATTAAACTGCGGCCATGCTACGGCACCGCCTTGAAGAAATTTTAGTGGGAAGCAAACTTCTTACCATACAGTCATGCCTCACACACACACACACACACACACACACACATGATAGTATATAAAATTTTATACACTTGAATGAATAAAAATCTGAGTTAACTCTATAACCATTGGTTTTACTATTACTAATCAACTAAATCAATTAATTATTGAATTAAGTGATTAATTAACCATCTCTGGTTCAATGGTAGAGTCGGTGGAAGATGCTTAAGTATGAAACTACAATACGTACCCGTACATATTTATTTATTCAAGTGTCCTGCTAGCTTACAAGCAACGCGTAATAAGTAAGAATGTTTTTTCGTGGTTTGGGTTTCGACTGCCCTTTCTAGCATGTAAGGATTCCACATGGTGGTCTCCTCTTCGTGTATAAATTCTTATACACTATTATATTGTAAGAGTATTTATGTCCTCTGACTTTTAAATTACACATGCTAACCACTGGTATTAATTATTTATTTAATAATTTTGACATTAGCCGTTCATATGTTTACGTTACCAAAACTCTGCACCCAAGCAGTTCTTTAAAAACAGCGGTAGAATAAGAACCAGACTTCAAGAAATAAAAACTGAGGTCGATTCGTTCGACTATTTCCCTTCAAGGCGGTTTCCAGGCCTTGTTTCTTTCTGTGTTCCTTTCTGTTGAAGAGCGTAGGCTCGAAACGTTAAAGACTCTCTATTCCCGAGCGTTATACTAATACATCCAGTTGTTGTTTACAACACCTGTTTTCGTCTGTTGTTTTTTCATGAATTCTACCTACATATATATATATAAAGGTATTGTACATTTAAACACAAAAGAGATTACCATAACAGGTTGCCTTACATGCTAGAAAGAATAGCCAAAGTCCATACCACGGTTAGGAGCAATTTCAAAGAGAATGAAAAATAAAAAAAATTACAATATTTCCCCCCACCCCGGACCTAAGTTTCGAACTTTAATTAACTAATTAA
>NC_068983.1:48270682-48274633 GCF_001194135.2 Octopus bimaculoides
ATATATATATATATATATATATAGTTGAAATTTACTGAGAAACAGAAGACGAAGGTACTTGTAAAAACAACAAGCAGGTGTATTAGTTTGACGCTCGGGAAGGTGCGAAAGTATTTTACGTTTCGAGCCTACACTCTTCATCAGAAAGCGACACGATGAAATAAACAGAGTACTTTACTTGTTTCAGTCATTTGACTGCGGCCATGACGGAGCACAGCCTTTAGTCGAACAAATTGACCCCAGGACTTATTCTCTGTAAGCCTAGTACATATTTTACCGGAATCTTTTGAAGAAGTGCTAAGTTACTGGTACATAAACACACCAACATCGGTTGTCAAGTGGATATGAAGGGACAAATACAGCCACATAAATACATACATACATAATATATATGACGGGCTTCTTTCAGTTTCTTTATTTCTTTATTGCTCTCAAGGGGCTAAACATAGAGGGGACAAACAAGGACAGACAAAGGGATTAAGTCGATTACATCGACCGCAGTGCATAACTAGTACTTAATTTATCAACCCCGAAAGGATGAAATGCAAAGTCGACCTCGGTGGAATTTGAACTCAGAACATAATGGCAGATGAAATACCGCTAAGCATTTCGCCCGGCGTGCTAACGTTTCTACCAGCTCACCGCCAACTACTTACAATTCCTGTCTATCAAATCCAGTCAGATGGGTTTGGTCGGCCCGCGACTATAGTAGCAGGTATTTGCACAAGGTGCTAGGCAGTGGCACTGATCCCGGAACCATGTGGTTGGGAAGCAAGCTCCTTACCACACAGCTACTATATATATAAGGAGAAAGGAAGTGAGAGACAGAGAGAGAGAGAGAGAGAGAGAGAGAGAGAGAGAGAGAGAGAGAGAGAGAGAGAGAAAGAGAGAGAAAACTTGAAGATATCAGAAGTCGACTGTCGTGCCATATGAGTTGTATCCAATTTATGTTTTCGGATTCAGAAAAAAACATCAACGAACACATACTCTTGCATAGGTTTCCAGCATCATAATATTGGCTGTTCCCTTTCGCGAGAAAGGAGTTAACGAGGAGACTAGGTTCCTTGGATGGCTAGACAAATACCTTTCATCGAATACACTACAAACAGTGCGAAGTATAAGAGCCAAGCCTATCAACGACAAAAAATTAATAAAAAGAGAGGTTCCGTCAATCTAACTTTTCTGACGCCAAGATAGGTTATCTAGATAAAATTACATGCGATGAAGTAGGACAACCGTCCCTAATGAACAGATTTTCAAGAAAAACAGCGGCAACAAAGATGTACAAACACAACAATTTAGGAAATAACTTATATATATAGACAGATCCGTGTATTCACACACATCAACACAGACATATGCACAAAGAGACACTCAGAGATGCATATATATTGGTATTATACGCTTTTGTAGCATCTAGTGTATGATGGGAGGGGGGTGCGTATATATATATACATGTATGATGCAGTGCGTGAGTGTCCATACGCGTGTTCACTCATATAAGGATATATAGATATTTATTTATATATATTTTATATATGCACACACAAAACACACACACATATACATGCGTACACACACATATGTCGGTGTGTGTGTGTGTGGAGACAGTAATGGAGAAAGAAATAATGAGTGAGAGAGAGAGCTACTTGTATTTATTACGTCTTCTGTGATTGTACAAGCGCGTGCGTCTATTTGTATAGTTGCGTATATGTTCACACACACACACACACGCACACGCACACACACACACACACACACACAAGTACACACGTGTCTGTCTGTCTATATGTATATCAGCAGCAGCATGTTCGCTGAAGCGAAGAATAGCGGAAGAATTGCAAAAAGGAAAGTAAAATCATATGCGTTGGGCAATGTTATTTCAAAAAGAGTTATATACGATTAAACGTGTACAATAAAACTGGAAGTATGTAAAGACTGACAGAGAAATATAAAGAAATATAGAAAGTTAGAAATAACGATAAATTATGATAAAAATAAATAACAGGATAATAAGTTATGAAGTGAAGAAAAAGTTATTTAGAGAGAAAAGTATGAGGCGAAAAACATGCATAAAGAATTTGGATAACAAATAAATATGTATTGAAAATTACAAAAGATGCGTTTCGTATATATAGTAGAAATAAAGAAAAAATATTAATAGAAGTATAGAGAGATTGAAACGAAGCTGAAAAGAAAAGAATAGAAATAGTGAGAGAATGACAAGGAAGCGAGAATTTTAGCTGTAAAGAGACATATATAGACAAAAAGAGAAAGCGAATGATATCAAAGGGTGAACAGGAATGTATTCAAAAGGTGCATGTAGCCTAAAAGAATGATGGAGAAAAAGAATCAAAAACAAAAACAGAAAGATAGAGATAGATAGATATATATATAGAGAGAGAGAAAGTGGGAGAGAAAGAGTGTGGAAATCGAGAAAGAGTGGATAGAGTGAAAGGAAAAGAATTATACATAGAGAGAGGGAGGACTAGGGTGGGAAGATGATCGACTATAAACAAACATATTTATGTATAAAAACGGTAAAATAAAATTGTATTAATAGAATGACTCCAAAAGATGTGTTAGAGTGAAAATGGAGGAAAGATATTGAAAAAAAATGAAAGAAGAAATTTATATTTGGAAAAAAAAAAGTATTGTTTGCTTTTTTTTCAAGAACTTAAACGGTACTGTAAAACAGTAACAGAAATTGATGAAAAGAAAAAAAGAATTCATTGTTTTCATTATTCAACAATACATTTATTAATACGTTTTTTAAATTTATTTTTGTTGTAGTTATAATAATAATAATAATAATAATAATAATAATAATAATTATTATTATTATTATTATTATTAGGATTCAGTATATACGTCAATACATATAGTAAACACGTGTATAGGTATACATGCAGTGGAGAGAAACAAAAACACGTAGACAGACGCGTTCACACAAGCTCATATATATATACCATATATATATATATATATATATATATATATATATATATATATATATATATATATATACATACATACATACATGTATAAACATGCTCATATATAAAAATATAAAAATATGCATACATACTTGCATACACAGAACTATGTGCCGTTTGAGCGTATTTTACTGTTATGTGTGCGTGCGTATATCTATGCGGCTGTCTCGGTCTTTCTAGTTTTATGTTTATGTATGTGTGTATGCGTGTGTGTGTGTGGTGTGTGTGTTTGTGTATGCTTGTATAAATGTATAAACGATGGTTTGTTATTTTATTAATAGTTTCATTCGAATCTTTCGGTAATGCAACTGAAACGCGTTTCATCAAATATTGCATAAATACATTAAGCGCCAGGTTATAAGTGGGAGAAATATCGCAAAAAGACATAAAAAAAACCAATGAGAAAGTAAGAGTGAGAGTGTGAGAGAGAGAGAGGGGAAAGAGTTGGAGAGCATCGAAGTATGCATTAGATGGGATAAACGTTTAAATATTTCAAAAGAGACGTTTCTATAAGAAGGTAAATTGAAATCGATCTGCGAGATTCAAAATCGGATCGCAAGTCTGTAACTAAATAGTGTAAGGCGATCTCATCCAGCGATCTAATGATTCTGCCGACCGAGACTGTTACCCGTAGGAAGGAATTTCAACCATGTTTCGTGGTCTGCTACCACAACAGCTCCTTTATAGGATCCAGTTAGCTCAAGACATCATCAGGAGGAACCACGTTTAGTTTCGGCCCCTACTCCTCTATCGTTTTGACGTCGCGGGGCCACCCCCTTTCGGAGGTGTCTTCAGCTCTGGTGTTGGGTGCATGTCTTCTTTCACTGTTTGTGACTGTTCTAATTCAACTGTGGAATGTCCCTCGCTATGGTTATTTTCCAGGAGGTTCTGGCCACACGTCTTACGGTTCATCAACCTGCGTTGTTTAATTACTTTCTTCCGACATACCTTCCCT
>NC_068983.1:48275643-48278250 GCF_001194135.2 Octopus bimaculoides
ACGTACATAAAAATAGGAAATAGCGCAACAACAAGGTATCGATGTTTGCTGGGAAAAAGTAGTCGTTAATAGTATTGTATTGCAATAATATTTATCATATCTATCTATCTATCTATCTATCTATCTATCTATATCGTGTGTGTGTATGGGTGTGTGTGTGTGTTTGAGTGTGTTTGTGCGTGTATTTATATACGTATCTTTGTATATGTGTCTATATATTTACGTGTGTTTTTTGTGTTTGTGCGAGTCTTTTGGTTATCCCTCCGCACATGAGGTTAATAAAAGGCGTTGGCTTCGTTGCTTTCCTGTAACATAACGGTTCGACAAAGAGCCGAGGCAGTGACTACTAGAATTAAAGATCTTAGACATGGTGTGTATATTCTTGGACTAAACTCTCCAAGATAGTGTCTCAGTATGACCGACGTGCAATGATAAAACAAAAAGCCAGGGAAAACTATAAAAGAATACATCCACTATTAGCAACTTGCATCCATTATTCTATTACTATACATTGACTGAGAATATTCTTTTCTACTCAAGGCAGAAGGCCTGATATTTTTGGGGAAGGGGTCAATCGACTCCAGTACGCAATTGGTACTTAATTTATCGAACCCGAAAGGATGAAAGGCAAAGTCGCCCTCGGCGAAATTTGAACTCAGGAGGTAAAAACAGACGAAATACCTCTGAGCATTTCGCCCGGCGTGGTAGTGTTTCTGTCAGCTCGCCGCCTTTTTCAAATTTTGGCACAAGGCCAGCAATTTCGAGAGAACGGGTAATTGGATTACCTGGACCCTCATGTTCAACCGGTACTTATTTTATCGAACACGAGAGAATGAAAGGCAAAGTCGACCTCGGCAGAATTGGAACTCAGAACGTAGGGACAAATGAAATACCGCTAAGCATTGCGCCCGGCGTGCTAACGTTTCTACCACAAGGGGCTAAACATAGAGGGGACAAACAAGGACAGACAAACGGATTAAGTCGATTACGTCGACTCCAGTGGGTAACTGGTATTTACTAAATCGATAGCGAAAGGATGAAAAGCAAAGACGACTTCAGCGGAATTTGAACGCAGAACGTAACGGCAGACGAAATACTGCTAAGCATTTCGCCCGGCGTGCTAACATTTCTGCCAAGCTCATCGCCTCAGTGACGGAGAATATTGAAATAATTAGAAACTTCTTCCAGCCATGCTGGGGCACTGCCTTGAAGAGTCTTTCGTGAAACTGATTGATCCCGTTACTTTTTTTTAAAGCCTTGTACGTATTCTATCTGTGTCTTTTACCGAACAACGAAGTTATAGGGGAGGAGGTAAAGAAACCAGCACCGGTTGTCAAGCTGTGGTGAGTACAGACACAAAGAAAGACACACACACAGAGGCACACAGAGACACACACACAAACTGGTACACAGTCGGTTACGACAACAAGGGTTCTAGTTGATCCAATCAACGGAACAACCTGTTCGTGAAATTAACGTGCAAGTGTCTCAGCACTCCACAGACACGCGTACCATTAAGGTAGTTCTCAGGGATATTCATCGTGACACAGAATGTGACATGGCGAGCTCTTTGAAATAGAGACTCTACTCATTTTTGCCAGCTGAATGGAGACACAGTGCGTCGCCTGGAATCGAGCTCACGACCGATTACCCTAAACACTAAGTCACGAGCCTTCACACACTTACATACGGCGGGCTTCTTTCAGCTCCCGTCTACCAGATTCCAGTCGCAAGTTTTTGGTCGGCGCGAGACTATTACCCCAATTACTACACAGTGGGACTGAACGCGGAACCATTTGGTTGGGTAGCACACGTCTTACCGCACAGCTACGCCTGTACGAGAAACCACGAAAGAGCAACAGTTTTACAAAATTTGCCTTTATATAAACTATTTGGAAATATGTTGGACATTCTTATAAAGCTCATTGTGTAAAGTTGTATCAAAACACGTTGAAATAATATTGACTGGATATGATATTCGTTAACGTGTATCATGAAGAATTAAGTATTAGCTTGCTCAAAGATTTACAAACAAATATTTGTACATTTTAACAATATATAAATTATGTAATTTATTCACGAACAGCCTCAAAAATAACACGCACAAAGAGCACAGGAAGTAAACGAGAAAAGAAAAGAATGGAATTAGAATTAAAGAGAAATAACATTAGAATTATTAAATGCCCGATGGGAATAACACTTTCAAGGAAAGTTTAAGACAGAAGTCGATAAGTTTTGTGTCTGTGATTTTTTTTTCTATCTTAGGCATCAGCTTTCAGCCTCAACATATGCTTCTGACACGTCGAGAAGGTCACAGTTGTAGACGAGAAAATATTTAGCATTTTTTTTTTTGTTCCATGTATATATATATATAGGCGTGGCTGTGTGGTAAGATGTTTGTTTCTCAATTGCATGGTTCCGGGTTCAGGCCCACTGTGTGACACCTTGGGAAGTGTCTTCTACTATAGCCACGGGCCGACCAAAGCCTCCTCTGTGGATTTGGTAGACTGAAACTGAAAGAAACCCGTCGTATATATATATATATATATATATATATATATATATATTTATAATTGAATAAAATATAGTCACACACACACACACACA
>NC_068983.1:48279109-48281609 GCF_001194135.2 Octopus bimaculoides
ATGTATATATGTATGCATGAATGAATAAATACACACAGCCAGGCGTATATGTTAATGCCTCATTTTAAAGATGATTTATATTTTATTTTAAATGTATTTCTTATTTTGCTATGAAAATAAATTTGTAACGTTTAACTACTTTACTTTCATTTGTCATGCAGCTATTTGATTTTTCTCTTTGGCACATAATCAGTTTTCGCCACACGGCGTCTAACGTCCTATTATTACACATTCGCTTTCACCACGATCACCATCACTGCCAACACCACCACCACCACCACCACCACCACCACTACTACTACTACTACTACTACTGCTGCTGTTGCTACTACTAATATTACTACTACTACTACTACTACTACTACTACTACTACTACTACTACTACTACTACTACTACTACTACTACGTCTTCTTTTGTCGCGCCTTTCTTATTTATCATGTTATCATCAACGTCGGCATCATCATTATTATTATTATTATTATTAAGGCAGTGAGCTGGCAGAATTTTTAGCACGCCAAGAGAAATGCTTAGCGCTATTTCGTCTGCCGCTACGAAAGAAGAGTGACCTGTACTTTGGACAAAAAAATCTGACAAAATATCTCAGTGGTACCTCTTCCGGCGTTTTAGTTACTGAGTTCAAACTCAGCAGTAGCCCACTTCGCCTTTCATTTCTTCGGAGTTGATAATGAATAAAGTAAAGGTCAAGTAGTAATGTCGATCATTTTAAGTGCAAAAAAAAAAAAAATAAAATAAAAAACGTAGGTCTTGTGCTAAATTTTGGAAAAAAAAAAAATTATTGCACACATTAACCATTGAGCCAAGTTCAAAATGGCCTCTGTAAAATTGCTGAAATTTCACTCATCGTCGGAATTTTACGTGTTTACATAAAAATACGATTTCACCTCCGCGGACGACGAATGCACTTCTTTTTGGTTATAATTTCCATTTTGATTAATCCCATACCCGAGGTCTATCGAATACTTTTAAATTCTAGATGTATAAAAGTTTCAGTTTTCATGGAAGAAAAAAAATCATGGGTTTTTTTGAAAGAATAATAACATTCTCTGGAAATAAATATAACACAGACGTTGAGCAGGAAGGTTTAATTGAAGTAAAGAGAATGGAATAAAGAGGCGGAGAGATGAATGTATCAAGCGTCTGCATTACTAATAATGTGATGCTAGTAACCATAGTATTGACAGAAGACGTTAGAAAATAGAAAAAAAGTACTGTGTCGTTTGCTTCGAATATGCTGATAATGAAGGAAAAATAAGCAACAGCGACGACAATATCCGCTACAAAAATAGTAGTTGTAACAACATGGACAACAGCAATGGTGCGAGAGGAAATGTTTTCTGTCTTACATAACATGGAGAATCTTGTTACGAAATATGAAGTTTATAGAAACAGAGATTTTACAGTGTGTGTAATACATGGATAATGTTTGTTATAAATCAGTGGATAAAATAGTCTATTGAAAGGAATGTACAATATCTATGAATGCGATGCAAGAATCTTTCTACCATGAAAATCATTATGATGGAAAGTACCTTTTCACCATAAAGGTACACATGTGCAATATAAGAATTATTCCATCATAAAGGCCCATAGGTTCCATCATAAAGGTACAGGAGTGGCTGTGGTAAGTAGTTTGTTTACCAACCACATGGTTCCGAGTTCAGTCCCACTGCCTGGCACCTCGAGCAAGTGTCTTCTAATATAACCTCGTGCTGACCAAAGCCTTGTGAGTGGATTTGGTAGACGGAATCTGAAAGAAGCCCGTCGTATATATATATGTATATGTATATATATGCGTATAAGAAAGGATGACCACTAATTGGACATCCGATAGAAAGAGGTCATCAACGACCCAATTTATCACCCTCAGTATATATATATATGTATATATATATACATATATATATGTGTGTGTGTGTGTGTGTGTGTGTGTGTTTGTGTTTGTCCTCCCAAGTACTAGGCTTACAAAGAAGAAGTCCTGGGGTCAATTTGCTCGACTGAAGGCGGTGCTCCAGCATGGCCGCAGTCAAATGACTTAAACAAGTAAAAGAGTATAGAGGTATATTTATGATGGAAATGTACCTTTCCGTCATAAACGTACACAGGTAATGAAACAGACCATTGCCAATAAATGTCTAAGCAGATACGAAGAAAAACAGTATGCCACTCTAGCAGAAATGGGAAGATGAGTGGTAGCAAGAGGTAAACAAGGGGAAACAGTAAAGCTGCTCACGATAGCGAGGGGGAGATATGAGCAGTGGCCACTACTATTACTCGTCTCAAGATATTGTGATGATGTCACTTTTATTATGAAGATGAATTACTAAATTACGTGTAATCAAAGGGCCACTTCATAGAGACTAGGTCAAAGCGATAGCAATGGTGGAAGAGCAACAGGAAAACAAAAAGAAATCTTTCCGTCCTGAAATCAAATTGCACCAAGGTTATCTTTGCATTACATCCTTTTAGGATCGATAAGA
>NC_068983.1:48283900-48285186 GCF_001194135.2 Octopus bimaculoides
TGTTAGGGGGTGTAAGGAAACACAGACACACATATACATATCTATCTATCTATATATATATATATATATATATATATATATCTCCCTCTCCCTCTCCCTCTCTCTCTCTCTCTCTATATATATATATATATACATACGTACATATATACGACAAGCTTATTTCAGTTTCCGTCTACCAAATCCACTCACAAGGCTTTGGTCGGCCCGAGGCTATAGTAGAAGACACTTGCCCAAGGTGCTACCCAGTGGGAATGAACCCGGAACAATGTGGTTGGTAAGCAAGCTACTTACCACACACCGACTCGTATCTGTATATGTATAGTATGCATGTGCATACGCATATATGTATGAATATGCATCGGTGTCTATCTGTCAATGGAAAACAAGTGTGCGTGTTTGTTTCTTCACATGAATCTGTTTGTGCCTTGTAACTTACGTACATATAGTTATGCAAAACTTACAAATGAATTGTATGTTCATATATCATACTGTGTGTGTGTGTGTGTATGTGTGTGTGTATGTGTGTTTGTGTGTGTGTGTGTGTGTATTTCTATAATAAATGCAAATATTTATAAGTGATTGTTTCTGCGTGCATACGTATATGTATTACGTGTGCGTTGTACTCGCTTTCGTATACTTGTGTGTATGTATGTGTATGTTTTCCTCTATATGTGTATGTGCGTGTACATGAGTATGTATTTGCGTGTGTGTGTATGAGTTTTTGGTTTGGCTTATTACGAAGAGACTGATGTTTCCACCAAGTTATTTCAAATGGAAAATATGCTAATTTCCCCAGTTATATATTTTTCCCGATAAACAGCCATAAAGTTAATGTTTCGCATCGAAGCATCAGCTTACCTGTTTATCTGAAAACAACAGCTGATGAACAAGAACAAACACACACAGTCATAATAATGATGATGATAATAATAATAATAGTAATAATATTATTATTATTATCATTACTACTACTACTACTACTACTACTACTACTACTACTACTACTACTACTACTACTACTACTACTACTATTATTATTATTATTATTGTTCAGTAGTTTTATTTTTATAACGTGCTTTCACTTCACTACCGAGCGCAGCTCTGTGCGCCTTGGGTATGTGCTGTGGTTTGCTGTGGTGCTCTTATGTTTACTGTATTGAAAGTGTTTTGCGTAGAATGTGTGCAGTACCCAGTAGTGCAATTTTCTGTATGTTATATATATTTGTAAGTCCTGGTGTTTTTGTTATGTATTTGTCTGAATATTTTTTTATTATACCTAAGGCACC
>NC_068983.1:48286019-48287027 GCF_001194135.2 Octopus bimaculoides
CATTATTTTTCTTGTTTTCCTGTCTATTTTACATAGTTCGTTTAGTGTCCAGTTAAGGATGTTGTAGCTGTAACTTATAACTGGGACAGCTAAAGTGTTGATACCCATTATCTTCTTTTTAGCATTGAGCTCTGTTTTTAGTATTGATCTAACTCGTCTATAGTACTCTTTCTTTATTTTTTCTTTCATTTGTGTATGTTGTATCCTATCTAGTTCATTGACTCCTAAATACTTATATGGTTGGCTTTCGTCTAGTTCTCTTATTTCATTGGCTTTATCTAGTGTTATATTGCTACTTTTAACTAATTTTCCTCTTTTCAGGGTTGCTTTGGCACATTTTTCTAATCCGAATTTCATATCTCTTTCCCCTTGCTAAAGCCATGTACTGTCTGTAGTAGTGTTTCTAGCTCTTTGTCATTTTTAGCGTATAATTTTAGGTCATCTATGTATAAAAGGTGACTGACTGTTTTCCCGCAGCATTTGTAACCGCATCCAGTTTTATTTAGCAATTCAGTTAAAGGTGTGAGTGCCAGGCAGAACAGGAGTGGAGAGAGCGTGTCTCCCTGGAATATTCTTCTTCTAATGGGGATGGCTTTCATTTTCACATGTCCCTGTTTTGTTTGGAGCTGTAGCACTGTCTGCCATTTGTACATTGAGTGCTCTATGTATTTTATGATAATTTATGCCACCTTGTTTATGGCTAGTGTTTCCAGAATCTACGTGTGGGGAACACTGTCGAAAGCTTTTTGGTAGTCCACCCAGGCCATACTGAGGCCTTTCTTCTTTCTGCGGCTGTCTTCAGTTATGGCTTTAGTGATCAATAATTGATCTTTACAGCCGTATGAGCCCTTGCAGCATCCCTTCTGCTCTTCTGGAAACAGGTTGTTATTTTCCAGGTGTTTACTCAATCTCTGCGATATTATTGCAGTAAAGGCTTTGTAGATCGTATGGAGACAGGTTATAGGTCTATAGTTTTTTGGTTTCTCCGTTTCCGTGGATTTGGGGATT
>NC_068983.1:48288975-48293212 GCF_001194135.2 Octopus bimaculoides
ATTTCAATGAGTATTATTTACTCGGATATAGTCCAACCCTTTGTCAGCTATTTTTTGGCTCCATGCGATGTCTTTATTTCCGATGTTTTTGGATAAGTTTCGGAGCAGTGATTTATCGTACTCACATGTTAAACTTCCCCGGTGTCTTCTTCTTCTTCTTCTTCTTATTATTATTTTATGTTTGACTTTTGTTTTGGATTTGTACAAGTTGGATCCAAGTCTCACCCAGAGACCTCAAGAGACAACAAGTTAGAGTTTCATGAAACTCACATGTATTATTATTATTATTATTATTATTATTATTATTATTATTATTATTATTCAGTAGTTTTATTTTTATAGCGTGCTTTCACTTCACTACGTATGTATGTATGTTTGTATGTATGTTTGTATTATTATTATTATCATTATTATTATTATCATTATTATTATTAGTAGTAGTAGTATTTTAACTCAGGTTTCGTTGCAACTCCTGCCATTTGTGGCATCTCTACTGGGCACCCTGCTTCCACTTCCTTTATATTGCTCTTGATGTCTTCTGATACTGTCCTTAAGGATGAAACAATAATTAGTGCTATCTTCATCTTCATTTACCATAGCAGGGCTATTTCGTACTTAAGCCGATTCTATATGTCTATTAGCAGCTAAACCTGGTTTCACCCGGTCGGTTTGGATCATGTGGCTGTAATACCTGCTCTGTGTAAGCATTCGACTTGTTAGGGCAGGCTTACATTAAAAAAATTCGGAATGACTTTTTTCTGTTAAAACGTTAAAAATAACTGACCAAAAAAACAAAAAAAAAACCCCAGCCAAAATGCAACCAAATCAAAAAATAAACTCAGACACTAAGCAAACAAAGATGAACAATACCACTTCCATTGTGCACGCACACACACGCACACACAGACATTCACATACCCCTTTTTATACACGAACACATATATTCACACAGAGTTGAAACGCTGTTTGATTTATATTTTTTCAGCGTACAATTATCATCATTCCATTACCAAGTATGACACCACCCCTTCCTTCCTTATTCATCTATAATCCCTTCCTTTCTCATTCATAAACACAAGATTATTATTATAGTAAATTATCTCGTTAACCATAGGAGCTATGAAAACATACAAAACCCAGCAACACCACCGGATCATTCAACACATCTGTGCAATTTTTCGCGCAACTCCACCCAGCTATTTGACAGTGAATCCCAAGACAAGAATGAATCGCCCAAGTGAAATTTATATGTATAGATGTTTTCGACTCTTATTTTTATTGTTGGTGGTGTTTCCCTTCTTCTAGTCCTCCCTCTCGTCCTCCCCTCTTCCTCGTCCTCCTCCTCGTCTTTTTGTATGGACCCTCAATAGTCATACGAGTCCCGGTTGAAAACCACTTATATAGTCTGTAATCTTGATGTTTTGTGATGTTTGTTTATGGAGCTTTATTGCAAATGTTTCAACCGATGTGTCTTCATATACATCTTTAGGTTTTTCGAATTAAATATAAGTAAATTATTAACCTGAGTTAATTGAAACCTAAGTTAATTGAAACATTTTGTCAAATTCTGAAGAATTTTTGTATTTATTATTGTCTATTTTTATGACACAAACACATTATTAAGTAACGATTATGATTTTAAATTTCATGTTATTGGATATTACTGGACATTACCTGCAAGAATATCTGAGAAAAAAAGTTTCAAGTATCTTGGATAGTTTTCTGTTAAATTATTAGTTTATATTCGGTGGAATTGACGTAATTAAATTAAAACCACTTTCTTCTTCAGCTTTCAATTCTTTCAAGAGCATCCGATCAGTATGAAAGAATAACTTAATTTCGCGGAAGCTAGTTTAAAGTTATCATCTGAAAGGTTTTTACTGTAGACTGTAGGAGCAATTAAATTTATGAGTGAGAAAGTAAAGACAAAAGGAACTCGTACTGGCAAGAGCTCTATCTTGCAGTGAATTAAAGTTAGGTTACGTTACTTGAAATTTCAAATAGTAAAAGCTTCATGAAAACCGTATTTTGATAAAAACGAATAAATTAAAATCAGGATTTTTGAGAAATTTTTTGACAGTATAGATTTAATAACTATTTTGTATTAGTAAATATTACATACTCTCAATTAATTAATATGCAGTTTTCTTCATTGAAGTGTCAATGTATTAAATATTTCATTACAACTTAACCAATTGTGAATATTTTTTCTTTCAATAATTCTTTCTATCGAAGTGTTGTTATAAGTTTGGAAATGATAGACGCAATATTTGCTAAAATCTCCACTATCTGTATTACTCTTCTTCCTTTATGTCGGTATTTATGAGAATAAATCGGTTTATATTGTCTTTTATGACTATGTCGGGTCGGTTTGATGTAATAACAAACGATTTTCATCTATAGTTATCTTGCTGCCTGATTGCGTCGATAGATATATACCGTTGATAGAAATATACTGTTTTTGTTACAACCGGACAGTTATGCATTTTACTGCTCTCGATTTTTCATTGCGTTTAACTTAAGTTCTTCTTGAGAAAGTTCAAGCTGGTCGCTAACTTAACAAGACGTTTTGAGTTAAGAGAGATCTCAGTGTTTGTGAATCTGTGTTTGAGTTGGTGTGCTGGTTGAACTGTTGATGCACACACTCATGTATGTGCATTGTTTCACATAAGAATCTCACATGGAGAATTTCTCGAATGTCTTATAAATTTTCATTGTGCCTCTTATAGATTGAATTTGGAGAATCCGCGTCAGTTTCTTTTGTTTTTCTTCCGTTAAACCAAGTGTTTCTATGTTTTGTGAAAATTCGTTGGTACATAAACTAATGCACCCGTGATGATCGGTACAAATAGGAATTCATAGTCCAGTTACAAAAGTAGTAAGTTCCGTATTAATTCGCCCTAAATGTTCTCTTTTTCTCGGACTTTTGATTCTACATTCACGTTGGTTGGGCAGCTGATCTTTACAACAGTACATGGCGTTCGTTCCCTGTCCCATAGACCAATATCAGGTATGTTATTATTGCACCGAACTGATGTATTTATTGCGGTGTTCAACCAGTATTTTTTTGTTTTTAAAGTTGTGAATACCTGCTGATTCTGACATACTGGTTCTGACATATGTTTGATGTATCCATCAGGGCAGTCCTTCTTACGGATAGCATTGTAAATAATTTTTGCCTCAGGGGCACACAGTATCTCGTAGACATTTTGGGGCAGCTGCTGCTAATGTGGGTGGTATCTTCTATACTGATATAGCAGAGCCGACATTTTTTTTATTACATCATGGAGGTTTGGTGGTATCTTTGTCCTTATTGTTTGTCAGGTATTTAGTAGCTATCTCCTGGATGCCTTCTGGATGGTTAAGGAATAATCCTTCTAGGCGGGATGTAATGTATCTATCGCAGGTCAGAGAGTGGCTACTTTCCTGTCATAGCTGTTGTTGCCCTCTAGCTGACGGGATATGTTCCAATGCATTGCTTTTCGTTGGTAAGATGCCTGCTTTAATGTATGCATGTATATATAATGTATGTATAGATTTATATATACACATATATACTTGCGTACACACACACAGACACACACACACATATATATATACACACATGCATATATACATGTAAATATACATACACACGCATTTATTATATCCTATTGAATGGTCATTGAATGAAGTCAACTTTGATTTGTGACATGTATAATTGATTAGGCTTCACTGACGTTTCTGCTGAACTGCAATAATGAGGATATTCATGTCTTCAATTACACATTCAAATATTGATACCTTATATTTACATTTTCGTTATAAATTTCCCAGGCAGCATAATCCACCGAAAGACCGATACGTTAGGAAGCTTCCTGCATTAACGAACCCATTTAATTATTACAACATGTAAGATATCCATATGCATGTTAATTGTCAATATTTATATTTCTTAAGGCGGCGAGATAGTGGAAACGTTAGCACGCCGGGCGAAATGCTTAGCGGTATTTCGTCTGCCGTTACGTTCTGAGTTCAAATTCCGCCGAGGTCGACTTTGCCATTCATCCTTTCGGGGTCGATTAAATAAGTACCAGTTACGCACTGGGGTCGATATAATCGACTTAATCCGTTTGTCTGTCCTTGTTTGTTCGAGTAAAGGCGGTGCTCCAGCATGGCCGCAGTCAAATGACTGAAACGAATAAAAGTATAAAAAATAAAGGAAATTCTCTTATTGGTTTCAATCATTTGACTGCGG
>NC_068983.1:48294901-48302169 GCF_001194135.2 Octopus bimaculoides
ATATATATATATGTGCATTATACGTACACACACACAAACACACACACACACACACATATTTATATATGATACACATATGCATACGTAGACACATGCATGCTGCATATACATACACGTGTGCGTGAGCGTGGGTGTGAGAGAGTGATAGAGTGGAGGAAGGATGGAGGGAGGGAGAAAAGATACTGTTTTCTGTTTTATATTTATATGTAAATTGTAACACACATACACATACACACATTCACACATACAAATATATGGATTCTTAAATACATGCATGATTATATACATTCGATGGCGCAAAGATCAGTACTCTCACATTAAAATGTATATACCAATTGATATATAGGCGTGCATTCGCACATCTCTCTCTCTCTCTCTCTCTCTCTTTACACATACCACACACACAAACACACACCACACACACGCATTGATTGAAGGGAAGTGTTCCCCTTTTCTTCTACCTCATTATGTCTGTATTTCTGTCTATCTATCTATCTATCTATCTATCTATCTATCTATCTATCTATCTATCTATCTATGCATACACATGTTTATGTATACGCATATATATACGCATATATTATATGCAGTTGGTCAAATATATTTGTTGGATGTGGTTACGAGTTAAGTAGTTTTCAGCGCCGTCTAAACTCAGCAGGCGTAAAAACTAATATCTCACATGTCCAGTGGCAGTGAACTGGACGTAAGATTCAGCCATGAGTAGATTAGCGTTGGAAACACAAACATATCAAGGGAATTGACTGAAGGTGATGATATTAACCATAGGTATTGTATAGAACTTTCTTTGGCACAAATTTAATTACCCTACCGAAAGTATTGTTAAAATCCCCACCCTTCAACGACTGCAGTTGGGATAGTTTCAAACGAGAAAAGTAAAAGAAAAAATACAGAGAGAAAGATAATCAAAACAAAGAGACTTTGCTAACGCTATTGGCCTTGAAAGAGTACAATCTATATTCGCGATTGAATATACAATTTTCGTTTTCACAAAATCAATATTATGTACTCTCACAACCTCTTCACGAATTAGCTCAACATTGCAAATGTTAAACAATGTTTTCGGAGATTGAAGGCGACTTAATCAACTTAGTTTTACCTTTTCTTTTTTTATCTTTTCTTCTATGTTTTCAATCTCTTTTACGTATGATATAGTAGCGCTATTCAAAATCATTGAGCTTTTTTTTTTTTTTTTGTTTTTTTATGTTCCGTGTTATTTTCAAGTCTCTTGATAACAAACCGATTTGAATGACAGCTTTGTTTTCTTGAAATTTCTAATAAACACTTTATATATACAGATACCATGTATTACTTAGCATATGTGTCGATAAATTACATATCACACAGAAATATATAAACATATATCATTTATTGCTATTGTACGTTTCATGTGGATTATATGAACAGATAAAATGATTTCACAATGCTGACAGTAGAAGACGTCTCTCATCGATAAATCAATTATGTAACAAACTATGCATAGGTTCAACTGGAGAAAAAAAGTAACAAAAGCAAACATTTAAAAAATATTTCAGTAAAACAATAAGCGCGTTGGATAACGGGAAACCTAAGGATGGCCGATTCTATTGTCTGCCACAGAGGCGACAAGAATATTTGGTTTCATTTAATTATCATCATCATCATCATCATTATCGCACACGCACATACAGACACACAGACAGACACACAGACAGACACACAGACAGACACACACGCGCATACATACATACATACATACATACATACATACATACATACATAAGTATTTTATAATTATATACATAATTATAACAAGGAAATGGCTGTAAACCTCTCCAAGAGAGCAAGAGAATAGAGGTGGGTGGGAGAAAGTAAGTGTGAGAAGAAGAGAAGAGAGGGGAGGAGGGTTAGATAAAGAGAAAGGAGAGTTGAGCCCATGTGGCACAAAGGAGCGAAGAGAGAAGATTAATCCCTGCTCACAGCGAAGACGGGAGTCCGGATGGCCCCCGTGCAAGGACAATCCGAACATACACAGGTGTTGTAGAGAGTGACCGGTAGAGCGGAAATGGCGCGAGACCGGGGTGTCGTTGCCGAGTCGGATGTCTCGGAAGTGTTCCGTGAACCGCTCAGCCAAACGGCGTCCCGTTTGCTCGATGTATAGAGAAGGGCAAGAGATGCAGTAGATGACATTGGTAGAAGAGACGGGAGACGGCGGGGCGTGGACGGGGAGGGAGAGCGGAAGCACGGTCCACGGATAGGGGTGAGGAGATATCGATGTAACATGAAGTGGTGAGCCATAAGTTGAAACTGAGTCATAGTCGGTACTGCAGAGCCTGCGTAGACGGCGTTTATATATACATATATATATCTATATATATATATATACACATCTATATGTATCTAATTTCAAGAAAAAAACACTATATATATATATATATATATATAAGAACGTATATATAGTATATATATACACATATAAGTAGGTGTATATATGCACATATATATGTACATATGTATGTGTGTGAGTGTTTATGTCTTGAATCTGTCCGTGTGATACCATACATATGTACATACACATATATTCATGCAGACACACAGACACACATACATAGAAATATATTTACCACATAACATCCCAGAACTAGACACCTCTAACTAAGTATCATCTGAGCCTAATTAGATTACCTGTGAAGAAAACTATACCTTAACAATGTAAGTGATGACCACAATCTAGGAATCCACAAAAGCTTTCCACTTTACAAGAACGAAAGTCAACTCAGAATAACGAAACTAAGATATAATTAATTCTTAATATGTGTACATATAACTGTTCATTCACCAGAAGCAATAAATTACACGAATCAATACAAATGTATGAAATATTCTTTGATAAACCATAACAACAATTTTCCAATTTTCACAACTCGTTTCTGACCATCTGAGCTTGCCTTTCTCCTGAAATATTATATCCACAATTTGAACAATGTTGTAATATGAAATGAAAGTTTGAAGAAAGCACTTATTTTCGAGCTCACACTTTCGATTTCATTTAAGGTTTTCATAGTAATATAGATACCTTAATCTTCAATCGAGCGTAGTCACTCAAATAATTTTGCTCATGAAATTGCGTTGTTGTTTAAATAATATTTTAAATCCTTTTTTCTATTTGGTTTGCAAAATTCTTTATGTGAATTCGTGTGTTACAGCATATTTTAATGTTTCTGGGGAGAGCCATTCTCTTTTAGTGAATTATTGTTTAACACACTCGCCGGTTCGATTTCCACTCATTTACTTATTTATTTTTTTTTCATAAAATTTTCTTTGCTTCTTGCATCCTTTTAAATAATCGTTGACTCTCAATTATTATATAAATTTCCATACCAGCCAAGAACTATTTGATTAATCTGTTTAAAAACAAAAAATGTATTTAATGACATAATTATCCAAAATATTGTTCACGCAAGTAATTTATTTTCTTATTTGTATTTCATTCTCATGCTAACTTTGAATAGATACCAATATATAGCAATTATTATAACACTCTGCGGTTTATTTTGACATCTATCAACATAGATTTTATATATATTTGCATGCTGTTCCATTTTATAAAGTTCAACAAATTATTGCGAATATACACAGTAATTCCAGTGCGATAGAGTGTTTGGCGAAATGCTGCATGGCAACCGTTTCTGTTTCATTGCGCTGTGATTTCAGAATCTCTTGAAACTGTATTTCTATCTATTACTCGAGAATTGACTGAATAATTGCAATTTCAGTTCTGTGTTCGATTGAGGTGATTATTCCCACCCTTCTAAATGCAATATCGACGCTTATATCACCAATTAATATCATCTGTGATATGTATATTTGATTGTTTTTAAATGCATAAATAGTTGAGTCAACAACTATTGAAAAGGTGGCAAAACGCAACGAAAATTTTAGAAAAAATAAATAAGCAAATGAGTGGAAATCGAACCGGTGAGTGTGTTAAGTAATAAGCTATTAAAAGAGAATGACTCTCCCTAGACACCACGAAATAATGTTTTGAAGTCATGCATCTAAGTACACAGTGAGTTTGTATGTTTGCGTTCATTTTGCATGAACACGTGCAGACGCATAAACATACACATGTACACAGAAAGATACACATAATTTTATATGCACGCATACATATACACATTTGAATAAATGCACACACTCAAACATAGAAACCTTCTCACATATATTCTTTTCTACTCGAAATTATCGGAGAAGGGGCCAGTTGATTAGATCGACCCAGTACGCGACCCCAAAAGGATGAAAGGCAACGTCTACCTCGGCGGAATTTGAACTCAGAACGTAACGGCAGACGAAATACCGCTAAGCATTCCATTCGGTGTGGTAACGTTTCTTATTTCTTTATTGCCCACAAGGGGTTAAACATATAGGGGACAAACAAGGACAGACAAAGGGATTAAGTCGATTACATCGACCCCTGTGCATAACTGATACTTATTTAATCGACCCCGAAAGGATGAAAGGCAAAGTCGACCTCGGCGGAATATGAACTCAGAACGTAGCTGCAGACCGCTAAGCATTTCGCCCAGCGTGCTAAAGTTTCCACCAGCTCGCTACCTTCCTTTCTCACATATATTAAAACAGGACAAAATTCAAAGAGGTTTATATTTGCATAAAAATCGCGAATAGCTCAGCTCTTTTGTTCAAAATCTTAATTTCTTCACTCAAAATTGACAATTTTTCGCTCAAAGAAAGCTATCGTTCCACTATCATGCGGAAAAATCTTATACATATTACATCACCAGACTTTACTTCGATATCCGATCTGGAGGAAGTCAAACCATAAACCGTAATATCGTGGGTACGGTCTGTTACCTTCTGACAAATCGTTGAAAAACACAACGGAAAACTAAAATAACTTTGTATCATTCCGTAGTAAATCTAAATTAAAATCCACTTATGTACATAATTGTCAGAAACAAATTATAACTGAGCGAAAGTAGTACATAGTTTTCCAAATAAGTATCTCAGGAAGAAACTGTACAATATATATATTGCATATTGTATATATTACAGATGTTTCGAATCTATATCATGAAATGAAAATCCTAACGTTATGCCATTCTAATGTTATAAAATTAAAAAAAAATAAATGATCCTAACGTAAAATTCTATAAAAATATAGAACAGAAATTATAAACCAAGCTGTCCGGTATTGGGCGTACTATAATCGTAAAAACATGTGATAAACACGCGAGGTGAGGAGAAACTTAATAATACTGTTGCAGCAATATAATGCAAAATAGCAACAATATATTTCAGAAAAGAAAGATAGCGTGGACTAGGTAGAGGTCAGTGACTATGAACAGTCTTTATCGCTAATTCAAATAACTGTTCATTTATCTTTGATCATGACTGTCTAATATCTGAAATAAATATTACTTCTCTTTTGTGCGCAAACATTCAATATAATAATAATCAAATGTTAACATGTCAATGACCCAGCAAGGCTACAAATTGATTTTATGAAAACAACAAAACAACATAACTTTACTAATAACTTCATAGGTAGTGTTTCCAAATGAAGAAAGGTGTCTGTTCTCAGTCACTCACCCTGCTAAACACTATTTAAACACATTTGCCATACTATACAAAATAATAAAAAAAGGACGAACACTGTTAAATGCACCGCAATAAAATAATGTAATGTATTTATCTCAATACGAACCTTGAAATAACTCTGCATCTAATCAGTCATTCCTAAACGCGTATCACGATTCTGCTTTTGAAGGTAAATGTGCAATAAAAGTTTATGGTGGCTCTGGTTATCTGATTATCAATATCTTTGAAGTGAAGGTGGTAGATCCAGTGGTAATTATGTTTCAAGGTGATGTGTAACTCTTCCCGTGTACAGGGTCATGCCGGAAATCCAGTCTGTCAGAAAACGTCGTAAATATAATTACCACACTTTTTTTTCAGGATTTAAAAAATTTTATTTCTCGCTGTTTTAGATGCAGACAAAATGCAGTAGTACAATGAATAAAACCGTCATGAATGTTCAAACAAGAAGCCTCCAAGTTGCACCACAGGATCTCACTGCTAAACCGAAATATCTCAGGTTGCCCTGGGATGTCAGGCTCTTGGTTGCCGAGGGGGCCTAGAGAAGCCTGGCACGGTATTTGGTGACGAAAAAGCTGTCTATTGAGAGGTACAAAACATGAACGTGGTAAGATTGCCACTTCACCATAGCTATTTACAAGCAGCGATCTCCAAGGCTGCAAAAATTAATCCACTGGGCACTTCATATCACCCGAATATCAATTTATATATGTATATATATATATATATATATATATATACATATATATATATATATATATATACATATATATATATATATATATATATACATATATATATATAGAGATATATGTATGTATGTATGTATGTATGTATGTACGTATGTACGTATGTGTATATGTGTGTGTGTGTTTATATATACATGTACACACACATATTAACTCTTACTAGAAATGTTGAATGCTTTTTTTCTCTCATTTGACCACTCACTCGTACACACATACATACACACACAGACATAACAACATACCATATATATATATATATATACATATATATATATATATATATATATATATATATATATATATATATATATATATATATATAAACACTCGCACACACATATATATGTATATATATATATATATATCTGTATATAAATATGTGTGCATGTGTGTGTGTGTGTGTGTGTGTGCGTGCGTGTGTGTACTGAAATACTGCCCAATACAGAGGCTAAACGACTGAGATAAAATATTCTTAACATTTAAATAGCAAGCAAATAGTCGGTTCCTCCAATACGTTTGCTATGGCTCTTTTCAATTGCTATGAACGTATGAACTGAAATAATGTCTTCAGTATTTCATTTTATTGGTTTCCTTTCGGTCTTAAAACGTTAATAATCCAGTAGAAAATTCACGCCAGAGCAAACAGGAAAACCACAAAATACGATTCAGACAATAAGTCAACTGTTGTTAATGCTTTCACAGATATTTCATGTGAATAATCGCACTGCATTTCTCTTGAGCAGTTTATGAGTTAGAGGGGAATATTTCGAATTGTCACCGTTTATAGGGTCGATTAATGTCGTTCATTGTTTCATTATTCAAGCTCAGTTTTCAATGATGCCAAATGTCTGTAATGTGTCTGAATATATATATATATATATATATATATATATATATATATATATA
>NC_068983.1:48304164-48305336 GCF_001194135.2 Octopus bimaculoides
TATATATATATATACAGACACACATATATGTGTGTGTGTTTTCTGTATGTGTGTGTGTGTGTGTGTGTATAATCAGTTCTAAATACTCGACATAAAAATGTGGTTCGAACGCTAGAATCTGCGGACTTTCGCCGAGAAAATTTCTTTTAAAGACGTATTTTGTTAGCAAACACAATATACTGCAGGGTTAAGCGAAACGGATCCCTCCACAATTAACCACGAAAACGGCACATACGTATTTTACTATCTTTGGTGTTTTTCAGTGCCGTTGACTCTCCTCACTTCCGAAATGAAGTAGACATAACTTGTCTGAAAAGTTCATAAACAACTCGCTAACTATCGACGGCGTTGCATAAGTAGAATAAATTCACATTATAATATAAACATTAACAATACCACATACATAAAATGTACGTATTGTATAAACGCCCGAAGCTACGATTGTTCGCCCACGAAAACATCACGTTACAATGGGTAGAGTGTTAAAATAAACGCAATATATTTCAGAGTTAAGCGAAACGAAATCGGACGAGATGAGATCAGCCGCAAATACACGAAAATAAGTATCGGTCGCACACTCCTATATATGTATATATTTTTATATATTTAAAATTATTCAAATATACAGATCACAGCCGATATTAATTGGCAGTATAAGCATCGGTTTTGCATTTAGGAGGATGGGAATAATCACCTGAACCGAACACAGAATAATCACCTCAACCGAACACAGAAATGAAATTGCAATTATTCAATCGATTCTCGAGTAATAGATAGAAATATAGTTTCAACAGATTCTGAAATCACAGCGTAATGAAACAAAAATAGAAGCCATGCAGCATTTCACCAAATTCTCTATCGCACTGGAATCGCTGTGTATATTCGCAATAATTTGTTCAACTTTATAAAATAGAACGGCATGCAAATATATACAAAATCCATGTTGATAGATGTCAAAATAAACCGCAGAGTGTTATAATAATTGATATATGTTGCTTGCTATTCAAAATTAGCATGAGGATATAATACAAATAAGAAAATAAATTACTTACGTAAACAATATTTTGGATAACTATGTCATTCAATGCAATTTTTTTGAAACAAATTAATTAAATATTTATTTGTTTTGTATCAAAATTTATATAATGAAGTAATATATATATATATATATA
>NC_068983.1:48307595-48312527 GCF_001194135.2 Octopus bimaculoides
CTGGAAATCTTTGAATTTTATATGGTAGAATTTTATATATTGAATAATTTTGCCGCCTACATTCGATTACCGATTTATTTCCTTCAGAATATTCCAGTAAGATGAAACCAATTACGTCTACAATATTCTATGTATATTATATAATAAAGAAAATTTTTATTCTCTACCTCATTGTATCCAGACATCTTTTAATATATTACACTACATTGGTAATATAATAAATAATAAAAACAACAGAAACGTCTTACAGACGCAGTTTCATGTTTTATGTTTATCGGTATATTTATACGCCTGTGGCTAAACTATGCGTTCTTTAAATTTAAATTCATTCTATACATTTGTATCCAATAGATTTCTTTTACGTATCCTTATATGTATAAAAACTTTTGGGTCATACGTTTGCGTGAATCGGGTGTTTATGCAATTTTTGTTATAAAGAAGGCGTTTGAAGAATCTATAAATTTGGGATACACTGATTACATACTTTCCGTAAAAAGTATGTTATTTGGAAAATGCGCTTCAAAACTTCTTGCGTATATTTGCAATCTGGGATCTTGTATGCATCTGATAATGTCTGGATTTGACATTGAAGAATTTTCGTATATTCAAGAAGCTTGTTTAACTTCCATTACTAATTTATTTCCTGCTGAAAATTGTAGAATGATAAAACCAATTTGGTGCAGGATACGTTTTTCCAAAAAGAACACACACACGCACACATAGGCGCGTAGGCACATGCACATGGGTACGTACACACACACACACACACACACACGTATGCAAATACACACACACACACACACGTATGCAAATACACACACACAAGCACATGTGAAAATATATATGTATCATGTCCTTAAGTATTCACATATCTATCTATCTATCTATATATGTATGTATGTATATATGTATTTATGTATATGTGTGTATATGTATATATATGTGTGTCGTAGGTGTATATATATATATATGTATATATATATATATATATATATATATATATATATATATATATATATATATATATATATGTATATATGTGTGTATGTGCGCGTGTGTGTGTGTGTGTATGCATATACATGGGATGGACAAAATAATGGAAACATCTAGCATCACAGCATCATAATTTTGAAATATCTATAAAATCGTCAAAAGTTTCTTTATTTTTATGTTTTTTTAATTTATTATTAGTGTTACTTAATATTTTTTGCTGAAATTACTGTTTCCTTTCAGATATCATCAGAAAAAGGTAATTAAAACTCATTAAAGTGACAGATCTTTCGGACTTTCAAAGAGCTCAAATTGTTGGTGCTCGTACAGCATGCGCTAGCGAAACAAAAAAACAGCCGAAATGCTTGGTGTATCAAGAAAAACTGTCTCGAAAGTAATGTGACAGCCTTTGAGAAAGAGGGAAAAACCTCCTCGTTGAAACAAAACTCCGGAAGAAAGCCAAAACTTTCAGATAGGGAACGTCTGACTCTAATGCGAATTGTTAGAAAGGATCACAAAAGTAGAGCTACCAAATTTACTGCAGAGCTTCATGACCACCTCGAGAACCCAGTTTCCATAAAAACTATTCCCCGGGAGATGCACAAACCTGGATTTCACTGGAGGGCTGCAATCAGAAAATCCCTACTTTCAAAAACAAACATTACAAAGATTAGATTGGAGTAAAATCCTTCAGATTTGGTAACTTATTTCCGACCACCGGCCGAGTATACGTATGGAGACAGCCAAAAGAAGCATTTGACCCAGACTGCCTTCTTCCAACTGTTAAACATGGAGGAAAATCTCTGATGACCTGGGGTAGGGGGCAGGGCTATATCTTGGAAATCCGCCGGCCCAATGGTTTCCTTTCATGGCAGAATTAATAGTCAAGATTATTCAAGCACTTTATCTGATCGAATACATCCTGTGGTTGAGAAACTGATTCCGGAGGGAAACGCAATCTTTTAGGATGATAATGCACCAGCTCACATAGGTAAAGTTTTTACTGAATGGCACGAGGAACATTCTAGTAAAGTTGAACATCTTATCTGGCCACCAGTCGTCAGATCTTAATATTATCGAACATTTATGGTGCATTTTAGAAAAGCAAGGAGTTGATATCCTCCACCATCATCACTACACGAACTACAGACTGTTTTAACTGAAGAATGGACAAAAATTCCTTTGGAAATAATTCAAACTTTGTACGAGTCCATACCTCATAGAATTGAATCTGTAATTACTGCCAAAGGTGGTCCTATCCCATATTAAAATAAATTTGCTTGAAATTTTAAGGTGTTTCCATTATTTTGTCCAACCCCTGTATATGTATATGTATGCATATATATGTATATGTACACACACACGTGTGTATATGTATATATATATATATACACACACACACACACACACACACACACACACACACACATACATATATATATGTATATACTCAAATGCATGTACTTATGTGCTATATATGGCTGTACATGTATATGTCCCTTAAAGTATTATATAACTAAGAGATAGCTATAGCTTCTGCGTTTTACTTTGAGGCCAGTTTGATCCAGTACATACATGTTCAAATACAGTTCACATCTGACCATCCGATCATGTAATATTGAGACATTTTATATCCAGCTGTTCACAAACATATGATACGTTTCAGAACCCGGCGCATTTCGAAGGCTACAGCGTAGCTACTGACGTATATATAAACTATAAACATAACAAAATCATGAAAAACCGATGTTATGCATCGCTATTGCTTATCTTTTCTTTTTGTAAACCGTGATGGAGGTTATTTGACATCCTGTATATCATTATTGCATATCTATATAGGAGTCTTTGCGAAAGGGCATTCTGTAATTTGAGGGAATTTGGATGCAAATTCGCCCTGTGGTAAACTTTTGTGTCGTATAATACTCACATGCTTTATATGTAATATTGTCCCATGTTGACAAGACATCTGAGAGACTCACTTCTTTGTTCCCTCACTACAAGCACCACATTTTAAACCTGTTTTGGGGTTGTGTATATCCCCTTAACTTTCCGGGTCGGTGAAGGAGTTAGAATAAATTACTAAGATAAAGGTTATTCGACTATACCCCTCAAAGTTGTGTCCGTACATGGCTGTAATCCAATGACTGAAATAAGAAAAAGATAAAAAACTAAAAGATGATACAATTCCTGCCATTATTTTCCCAGTGTCTCTTTGTTTTAGCTGTACGTACGCAACATTGCATAATTGCTTTATACCTAATATGTTCATTTTATTGAGCTCTCTACTAATCGCTTGTCATTGTAGAAATATTTAAATGATCACAGCAATGTATTTCTTTACACGCACAAACATACACATACATAAACACACACACACACATACATACATACATACATACATACACACATACATACATACGTACATACATACATACATACATGTATGCATACATACATACATACATACATACATGTATGCATACATACATACATACATACATACATGTATGCATACATACATACATACATACATACATGTATGCATACATACATATATCAGTGTACAGTGAGTTAATTAAATATGCTCAATCACGACGTAATTACAACTCAGCAGCTGAAGATACTCACTTAAAGCTAGTGTATTAGTTACTCACTATCTCTCCATCCATGAATCCAATTATACTCCTGTTAAACCTTAAAACAGAGAAATAAACGACAACTCGAATTATGGTATTCAAATACTTAAACTCGTTGACCTCATATAGCATACATGAGACATGTCATTAGTTATTTTACTAATTGGTTTTCAGAAGATTTGTAATTACTAAGCATTACAGGTAAGTGAGAATGCATTTAAATACTTATCTACCAGTTTAATGCTAATTCCGTCTACACAAATCCATGCGTCCTTCATTCCCTGTTGTTATTTGCATAAATAGAGATGACAATTTAATCACATATGTACGTTCAAATGCAGAAACCCATGTTTCCCGATAGAAATATGTTTGAGTGTCAATATGTATGTATTTTCGTCTGTGTCAGTGAAGGAGTGAAGGTATAACTCTGTGTGTGTGTGTGTGTGTGTGTGTGTGTGTGTGTGTGTGTGTATGTGTGTGTGTGTTTGTGTGTTTGTGATTATATGTGTGTACGCGTGCTTTTGGTGTATTTTAAAATCAATACTTACCCATATACTCGTTAATAAACGTTTGTACATTTGTGTTAAAGCAGGCAGATTCCCTACATGTCATGTAATGCTGCAATACACACCCTAATTTATAGGCCCTCAAATATTTGTTTAGAAATGGTGGATGGTACCGAGATACTGTCAGATAATGAGCAACAGTTCTAGTGCATGAATACATACATACATACAAACATATATATATATATATATGTGTGTGTGTGTGAGTGTATGTATATATATATATATATTATAAGGTTTTCAACTTTTGAATTTTCATATTCAAAAGAGACAGAGACTTCAAACTCGATATATCGATTTATTCACCACTCTATGTTAACATTTCTGTGCCAAACTTATCCAGTGACTGGTCCATTGGATTTTGACATTTGGCACTTCTGAGAGAGTTAGGGGTTGGGGTTCAAACCACTAAGGGATAGTATCTATCCAATATACTGCTGGGAGGGTACCCAATTATTGCTACACTATGCTATACTAAGTGCAATCAATGGGGGCGGGTAAAAGTGGAGGTTTTACCCCAAATTTGTATAACAATTAGAAAATGGAGGATAATATGCTGAAACCAACTACTTGCAGACGGTGTTTCCCGTTGAATTCATTAATTTAATTCATAGCAAAAGTGACAAAAAAGGGAGAAAAAGAAAGAAAGAACCAAAGCACATGTGTCTATAGCAGACTATGTTATTTTGCCAACCTGGTTTACATATAGAATTACAAAGTACATAAGGAGTTAGAGGATG
>NC_068983.1:48312792-48313616 GCF_001194135.2 Octopus bimaculoides
AGAGCAAGAGGTAAAAACAGAGGTGTGGTAGAGACCAGAAGAAAAACAACAGCAAAAATAAGATAGAAATAAAAATAAAAAATAGAATCAAAATCAAAATAAAAATAAAAATAAGGGTACAGCAGGAAAAAAATAATAATAAAAAAGAATACATAAATGAAAAATGAAGGTATAGCATGTGGGACATGCAAAAATATAAAAAAGATATATGTCAAAAAACCCTTAAAAATACAAGGCATATAAAGAGCCTACAAACATTATAAATAGGTAGCTATAGACACTCCCAATGCATATATATATGTGTGGGTTCGTGTGCACAACCTTATTCGGATGTCCCCTTACTTCCATGTGTGCATATACAAGTTTTTATAAGCAAACATTCCACCACATACGTTGTTTGTGGCATCAGCGCTATTAGCCGTATCTAGAAAACTGTAATTGTTTATTAGAAAGGAAGTTTTGTTGAGTGTGTGTGTGTGTGTGTCATTTCTATATATATTGGAAGGTTCTATGTAGAAGGTCATTTCATACAAGTTATTAATGTTCCAGTAGCAATAACAGTGATGGTGACGATGATGGTGACAACAACAACAACAACAACAACAATAATATGCCAAACTTTCAAACTTAGCGGTGTAGGATATCCTGTTGCTTCTTCCAACGGCTCTACCATTCTGCTGCTAGTGGGGGAAGGTTAATTACTACCGTTAACTTTCCTCCTTCCAATTGGGCAACTATTGTTTTAAACTGCCTACGCTTAGCTACGGTTGGATAGCCACTGGCCGGTCAAGATGCTAGCGTGCCTGCGCACTTCCCCCCCCCCC
>NC_068983.1:48313756-48314355 GCF_001194135.2 Octopus bimaculoides
ACACACACGCGTGCTATGTATATCTCCCCGTACTCACGCTCATGCGTGCGTGTATGTATATACACATGTATGCGCGCAGCCACACATCTCTTAATTCAACTATATACTCACGGTGAGGGGGTAAAGTTCCCAATGTAATGGCAATAGAGTTAAATTGGTAGACTTTCAAGAAGACTACAAGCCGATAACCACAACAGTAACAATGAGGGTAAATACATTCTCATCTATACATATCCATATATACACCCTTATACCCATTATGTCCCCTCACATATACCCATACTTATTCATACATAGACAACTGTGTGGCCAACTATCATTACATCCGTATGTACACAACTACATACCTACCTACATACTCACCTATACATATAAACATACCTAAATACACACACACACACACACCAATAGATGTGCACACACACACATACTTATACATGTATACACACACACATATACATATACCTACACTTACACAAACACATATATACACACACATATATATATATATATACATACATATATACTACATCCATATAGATATCCACATCCACACACGCACATGCACGTACATACATCCACGTATGCACTCACAGGCA
>NC_068983.1:48315504-48321192 GCF_001194135.2 Octopus bimaculoides
TGTGTGTGTGTGTGTGTGTGTGTGTGTGTGTGTGTGTGTGTGTGTGTGTGTGTGTATATATATATATATATGTATATATATGTATATATATGATTTGGTAATGAGTATTTTCTTGTGCCCTTGAAACTTGCAGCGAAAAACGCCAAGTTGTCAAATCAATTTGTGATGAGAACAATGTATACCGAAACGCACATACATACATACATACATAAACATACGCGCACACACATATTTATATATATGTATGCATGCTCACACATCTTTATATGTGAGCCTGCGTGTCTGTATGCTTCCAGTGTGTTATACATTATTATAAGATGGAAAATGGTTGTAAATTGATTTAACCTGTTGCAGTCGTATGTTATCAGAAAGGTTCAAGCAAACAATAAGGAAATCCTCCTTATTATATCCATATTATTCACAGCATAGAGGCCATATGCATTTTCAAACAAAGGCTAACATTAATGTAATTCTTATTCTGATGGCACATCTGTGCGTTACAAAATAATTAGTACGTTTTCATGCACAGATACGTGTATATACATCCTTGTTAATAATAAATTTCTCTTACGCCATTATATTTTACTCTGCTTTCGTAAGCAAGTTGCCTGCCAACAGGAAACTTATGAATAATATATATGTAGTGAGAAAATGCTTTGTGTACGTCAATTCAATTTTACTTTGAATAAAATGGATGAAATAACCATATCATTTATTTATTTTAAATTGCGATAAAATTTTAGACAATGAAGATTTAATGATATTTTTGCATAGAGTGAGGCATGTGCTGTGAGAATTACAAACAAGACATGAGAAAAATCAGCAAATTCACTAAATATAGCCCTGGTTCAATGTACTGACTGTTGCTAGAAAATATCAACTACGAAGCACGTTTCCTTTACCTTTCAATAAACAATAGTGATTTTTCTGCTATCCCAATAAGTCATAATATCAATAATAAAAACATGACCTGATTCTATTTCCTTTTGATCAGTATTATTAAAAGTCAATTCGTTAACTAATAGTTCAATTTATCGTCTTGTCACTCAAGAAATCTGTTAGGGTTTTCAGAGTTCTCGTCTTCATGCGCGACCTCATCAGTGACATACACTCTCTACGCAAGGATGTTCCAGCTCTATAAAACTGATGGACTGATTGAACGAGTAATCAATCGGACAACAAATTTGTTGATTGATTCAATGAACAGAGAATAAAAAAGAAGTAAAATCGAAGCAGTGCGTGTTTTTATTATTTGTTTCAATACACGAGTTCAAATCAAGGATCTTGCAAACCAAGTACAAAAACCATTTCTTGTTACTCAATGTGCTGTGGCCATGTTTTGGCATCAACCTGGAGGTTTATGGCAGAGCAAATCGACATCCAAACTTATATTTTAAGCCTGATAATTTTGGTTATGTTTGAAATATATTTTTGGTCGTAAATGAAGGTCTGTTTGCGTTGCAATACTCAAGTTTATATGGGTAGATAGTACCACAGCGTACAAGATGTTTTGCACGTCATTTTACTTACCGAGCTCAATTTCTGTAGAAGAATTCAAGCAGTATCTTATTAATATTTTAGGAATGATATTAGTATTCTAGGAGCACAAGTACCATAGACTCTAATAAAGGAAAATTACTTGGAATTGTTTGTATGCTAAAGCTAATATTTGTTGATGAAAAAATGCAGGAAAGATTTATTTTGTTCTTCCGAAAATAATGACCGATTTCAGAGACATAATTTTATTCTGGAAAAATTAACAATAAAAAAGTTTTGATTAGTCAAAGTATGAGCCGTGAACATCTATGCATCACTGCCATCAATCAATGAGATTATTTATACCTTGTTGATAGAAACCTATTGGCTTTGATACTAAAAAATCTTTGAAAGCTGATTCTACCTCTGGTTTGAACCTGAAAGTTTTATCGCTTAAACGTGTTTAAATGCTTTAAAAAATGATAGTCAGTGGACGAAAGATCAGGAGCATATGGAGGATGTGGTAATGTCTCGTATCCCAAGTCTGTGAGTTTCTGCAGCGTCATTCTTTCAACATGTGGCTTTGCATTATCGTGGGGCAGAACTGCGCCACGCCAATTCACCGATGAAGGTCCCATTTTTGGCAAGTGGGCATGCACTCCTGCGAGTTGATTGCAGTGAACCTGTCCTATAATGCTCTGATTGGCTTCCAGAAAGCTGTAATGGACAACACCAATTACAGACCACCAGACAGTCAGCATAATCTTCTGCTGATGCAACTTTGGCTTTGGAAAATGTTTGTGGATATTCATCACGATCAAGCCATTGACCTGATCGTTTGCGGCTATCATAAAGGATCCGGTTTTCGTCACAGATGGCTATTCGGTCGAGAAACGGATCATTGGTGTTTCGCAGAAAGGGCATCGAGCACATTTCACAACGCAGAGCCTTTTGATTTTCATTGAGCTCATGCGGTACCCATTTATCGAGATTTTTCAGCTTATCAATCTTCTGTAGATTGCGTGAGACCGTTGCAATACCGACACCAAGTGCCTGAAACATTTCTCTGACACTTTGACGTGAGTTTTGTTCAACAATTGCTTTCAACTGTTCACTGTCAAGACTGCATGACCGTCCTCTACCTTTTTCATCTTCAATAATCTCGTCATCACTACCGAATTTCTGAATCCACCTTCGTACTGTGCGATCACTTGTGGACCCCTCTTCCCATGCTCTGTTGATATAGGCAGCAGTTCGTGAGGCATTTTATCCAAGCTTGACTCATGCAAGGAAAGTAAGCGTAAGTCCTTGTTTGTCATGTTCAGAATTAAGGGCGCTTATACTTCAAGAATGTTTTCTGTCTGACATAAGTAGGAAATTATTAAAGAGCATACATCAATTATTAGGTATGTCGAAATTCACTTAAAATATACTTAAAGTACTATGACAAAATTGCGTTTCAAAACACAACACTTAGAGCAGCCATTATTTTCGGAACAACTTAATACATAGCTACATAAATATACGAATTCCGCAATCATATACAATATGTATATGTACATTAGTGAATATGTGTACTTGTTTTAGTATATATATATATATATATATATATATATATATATATATATATATATACATACATAAATTCATGCACACACATGTTTGTGTATATTGTTGGGGTGTTGTGGGGATGTATGAGTGTCTGTTTGACTCTTTACATCTCTATGTAAATACTCACGATATATTTACTACTACGTTTTCTCATTGAAGTCCAAACATGTCCCATGGAGCCTTTTCCCATGATATTAAATGTAAAAGAGATAAGGAGAGACACTTCCGTTTTCTTAAAATATTATAAATATTTACATTCCAATATCAGAATTGATTGCCATGAAAGACACAAAATATTCTATATAAGATTTTAATAGCTACAACACCTTCGATTTAGATATATACAAATACATAATGCATACACACATATATAATATGCATACTTATATCCACACACATATGTACAGGCATGCATTAGGTTTTGGAGAACCGGATATGTTATTAGTCAGGAAATACAGATAATATACAATATAGGTTAACATTAGACATTGCAAGAAATTCTTGTACATTAAATCTAGTACATATATCGAAGTATATGAACCACTTCCAAAGACAACAGATTAACCCCTTAAGGAATATTCGCAGTAGTTTTTTCTAATTCCTCATCCAAGCTTTATTAAAAAAAAGTGTATCTAATATATATATATATTGACATATATATGAAGGTGCAAACAGAAACACGCGCGTACCCGCATTCATCCATCTAGACATACAGACAGTCCGACAGACACGCATACAGACTGATAAACAGATATACATATAAATATATATCTACATATTTCACACACAGTCTTTCTGTCACTTTAAATCAAAGTCTTTGTATAATTATATATGGTGGTTATTGCTTCATCTTTCCAGCTAATTTCCGTCTTCCCATGTACACCTATGAACCATCATCAGCTCCAAACGTCCGTCCATGATCCCTTAGGTGGGTTTTTAAGTCCAGTATTAGATTTGCAAGTTCTTCAGCAAACGTAACAAGCAATAGATGTGCCCTCTATTGTATTTATTGGGTCAGCTTGTAGGCTGTCTTTCTTATATACCCCCATATGACTTTTAAGATCAGATATTGATTTGCAAATCCTTTTGCACCCCACACGTTTTGTCTCACCTAGCATTGGCGGGATAGAGCCGCATAAAGTTGGCTTTTTATGTGATTTTAAATGAGTGATGCACCCAGATTTAGAGATGTGTAAATGACCACACACCTCACATTTTCAGCTCACTATATTCTTATTGAACCTTTGCACATTCCAGGAACGCATGAGCCAGCATCACAGAAAGAAATATTTATTTCTTCATTGCTCACATGGGGCTAAACATACAGAGGACAAACAAGGACAGACAAAGGGATTAAGTCAATTATATTAACCCCAGTGCGTAAATGGTACTTATTTAATTGACCCTAAATGGATGAAAGATGAAGTCGACTTCGGCGGAATTTGAACTCAGAACGTAACGGCAGACGAAATACCGCTAAGCATTTCGCGCGACTTGCTAACGATTCTGCCAGCTCGCAGAATGAAATATTAAGAACAGTGTGGGAAGCAGGATATCCGCTGCTCAATACATTTCTCCTGAATCTGCCTTGCGGAGAAGATCATATCAATCTTACCTCTGCCAGATCTAAAGTCACTTTGTGATTCAGGGATTACTGTGGAACAAATGCGCCCCATCAACCTATTGAACAATAATCTAGCAAGAACTTTGCCTACAGGTCCCAACAGAGTGATGCTGCAGTAGTGATTGCAGATTCCTTTATCCCCGCTGCCTTTAAACAAGGTCACCAAGATACCATCTATCTGCGAATATCCTTGCTACCAAATATCAATCATGATTTATTTATTAAATATAGATGACAATAGAAGTCATGCACGCAACATGTTGTGTAGGTGGATTGAACTTGGGACCTATTGGTTGTGAAGTGAACTGCTGTCATCTATACAATGTACAAATTATAGTTTTGTGACAGAATGCAAACTAACAATAGTTTTCCCACTAACCTGACATAACGTCTACGTTATCCTGCTATGGCATAGCAAAGTATCAAACACACAAAGCAAAATTCAAAGATCAATGAATGTTATTCTGGCAAATAGCATAAGTGATTAAATCTTCGGCCAAAGAAGGCCACTGCCAGATTTGAACTCAGAACCCATGAGAAAGGGAGTCGATGTGCTCGACTAGCTACCTTCAGGATCTCTGCCTATAGTAGAAGAAAACATAAATGCTTCGTAACGACAAAAGAAATATTGACGCCGGCAGGATATGAACTGTGATCGCTACATGAAGCATGATACTGCAAAGTATCATATCCGTGTTCTAATGACTTTCCTACAACAACAAATTTGTTACATGCACTGTCTGAAACGAACGATAAGACAGCCACAACAGGAATGCCTTTGATCGCAGTTGAGCTAACAAACAAGTGCAACAATGAAGCCTCAAAATAACAACCAATGTTTCCTGTAAACATGACACATGTTCTACCGTTGGGCCAATGCATGCATGCATGTATGTATGTATTATGTGCACAAGCACACATGCACACACCACATGCATATATATATATATATATATATATATATATATATATATATA
>NC_068983.1:48321357-48322658 GCF_001194135.2 Octopus bimaculoides
TTTATATATATATATATATATATATGTATATATATATATATATATATATATATATATATAATATAGTATTTTGTTTTACGCTCAATAATTTTCTTATCCCAAACCTCTTCAAGAACGGGTACTGGTTTCACCTTCATTTAATGCCAGATCTCTTCTCACCACCAAGTTCCTGAGTGGGAATATCAGAAGAGTTTGTAGCTGTGAATTCACGGAGATGTCGGACTGAGAGAAATTTCCTTTGATGTGCAGCAATCTGTTTGGATGTTATGGCAACATAAGTTATTATATTTATGTAAGCCAGTTTTTTTCTCTCTTTTACATATTTTGCTATTTAATTTCCGCAATTTTATTTTCCTTCCTAGTTGCTTTTTATCTAAAATATAAAACACAAAATATATAAAACAATCCCTTCTGTCTTTCATCACACATTTAATATTTCCTCTCTTTCACTCACTAACGTTTCAAACGGTACTCTCTATTATATTTTCTAAACAATAATATCCCACTGGCTTTGTTTCCTTTTTTGCATGGTATATATTTTATTGTTTGAAGATAGATGTGCTTTCCTTCGTTCTAAATTTCCCGCATACTTAGCTTTCTTTGTGCTTTTATTATCCTGTATTTTATCACAATGCTTCGGTATTCCTTCTCTATTCTGCCGTTAAAAAATATCATTTCCTCTATCTCTTCTTTTATCCTCTATATGTGGTATGATTGTCATGCAGTAGGTCAGTTTTGGTTAAAAGTAAAATCCTGCCAACTTGGTCTGAGATAAGTTCGGAAACGGGAGATTTGGAGGAAAAATAAAAATTAAAAATATCGTAAGGAACATAGTAAGCGAAAGAAATAGCCTGGAACTGAAAAGGTACGAATGAGACAATGCGCAAAGGATATAGCGTAATGTCACAGAATCAATACTTATAAATAAACTAAATCTTTGGACGACAGATCACTAGATTTACTCAACGCTAAAGAACATCTGAAGTATATTAAAATGAACGTCGTACATATTCGGAGGGTGTCCTGCACATCGACAAAAAAAAAAAAGAAGAAAGAAAGAAAGAAAGAAAAAAATAAAGAAAAAAGAGAAAACTTTTTGTCTGACAACTGGACTGGCAAAAATATAACTTATAGAAGAGACATAAATCAATAATAGAATGGAAATGTTTTCTTAATGAAGAGGTAATAAATTATGTATGAAGTTTATACTTACATTCATACATTTCATTCATACAAGCCTACCTACCTACACACATATATATATATATATATATATATATATATATATATATATATATATA
>NC_068983.1:48323126-48326821 GCF_001194135.2 Octopus bimaculoides
TATATATATATATATATATATGCATAAATGTATGTATGTGTGTATTTATGTATGCATGCACCTATGTGTATAATAAACATAATTGCATCATAGAATCAAAACCAGTAATCTTCATATGATGCATAATACATATCTATTTCATAAATTAATCGCTTAACTTCATTAGATATCGCTACTCGATATGACTAATATCAGAATATAGTCAGATAATGATAACGTTAAACTGGAAAAAAATGAAAGGAATGCAAATAGGTTCTTGCTCTGAGACATGGGGACATATTTAAAAAGGGGTGGAATTATAGCGATAGAATCGCTACTCAATATGATACTGATATTAATGTCATCGGAAACAGTGATGATGAGCAGTAAAGTCGAAATCTGATTTTATACGTAAAACGTAACTAAATGACGCGAAGTATTCTGTCTGTCTGACGCTGATAGTTTCGATGACCGGATTCTGCTTCATATTAGTTTCAAACATAGGTATTGGGTTACAAATGTAATTTAACGAAAATTATAATATATTCTTTTATACTTTTATATGTTTCAGTCATTTGACTGCAGCTATGCTGGAACACCGCTTTTAATCGAACAAATTGACTTATTCTTTGTAAGCCTAGTACTTATTCTATCTCTCTCTTTTGCCGAACTTCGAGTCATTCCTTTGCAAGTGTATGTTTTTACCATCTTATCTAGGGTATCTACTCCTCCTTTTTTTTCGTTGTAACATGTAATAACTTCAGGTTTCTTTTCAGCCCTTTTTGAATCCATTGAAGACTGTGAGTGCATTGTAGTCATAACTGTGACTACATCTTTCTTGGGACAAAAAGATAGGATCATAGAATCCTTTTGAAGTCCAAATATTGTGCTGTTGATTTCTCTTTCTTTTCCATTTGTGAAAGGATTTGGAAGTTCAACTCTGTTCTATCTAATTGCTCCAACTAAAGTAGTTTTCTTGCTAAGCAGCTTTCGAGCCAATGCTAGACTTATTTCCCTGCTTTTGAAGGAATATATACCCGGAATGGACAGCGCCCTTTGAATGAAACTAATTGTTCATCAATTGTTCTGCATGAACTTGGAACATATCCATCTTGCAAATTCTGATTCCAAATTTCAGATACTTCTCTTATGGGCTCCAATTTATCATCACTTTTCTTTTTCTTCTTGCACCCAAATCATTAAAAAGCGCAATACTTGTAAAATCTTGCCCGGATCATAATTATGTTGAATATTGGGCGGCCATCTTCTTGACTCCAGAACTGTGTGACATTTTCATGTATAGATTTATAAACACCTATAAGAATAATCAGTCCAATAAATTTCTTTATCAGAGTGATCTATTTCCTCCCATTTATCTTTGCAAACAAACTGGCCTTCAACATTTGTCCATTTGCGAATTACTTCAAGAAGATTCTGGTGCATTAAGATAGTAAAACATGTTTCAATGCTATCGCAAGACCATTTATCAAAACGGTATGATTCACATTCTTGGCGGACAACACTGCAAGATAAAGTTCTTACTGCTGCTTGAGTAAGAGAATTAAAATGCCATACTTCTTGTCTGTCTCTAGAAATATATTACTCATTCATAATTGGGTGGCTTGCAGATAATTTTTTGAGTATCTTCATCATCTGTCCAGCACACAATCACTTTCAGCATCATCTTCAGAGCAATAGAAGGAATCACTGATATATTGTTTCCATTCTTCATCCAATTCCAATTACCTTTTCGATATTTGGCCTTCACTCAAGTTTTCGCGTCTAGGCATATTGGAATGCACAACAGAACTATATGAAACTTGATAGCAGACTAAAAGCAAATATTGTTCTCTCACATATCTATACTCTTCAGAAAAATTATGCAATAATTTGTAAGAATTGCTTCATCAATTAGAAATATTGCATTACCCTACAACCTAGAAGATTGAAGGTGATGCAATACTACACAAATTTACAGGAATATTTTCATAATTTTTCCTATTTTCTCTAAAATTCAGCAAATAAATTGAATACGATTTTATCTATTTTATATCTGATAAAATAATAATAAGAAAATAATACTTGATATTGTTTTTATTGTTTAGAATGACAAAAGTATCGTCTGAATTTAATTCGCGGGTCCAATGGACCCATACGGTAATTAATGTATAAAGTGAAATTTTCTAGCTTTTATAAAAATACGTAAAATTTCCCATTTGACAAATAAAAGAGACTAAAAATAAGAGTCACGAGAAATCAGCAGAATCAAATAATATGTACAGTAGGAAAAAGAAACTGAAACAACTCAAATGGGTCCATTGGACCCATTAGTAGACAGAAGGTTAAATATAATCTAACCGCTGTTCCTGATTTAAATATTAATAAGAACTAGTGTAATATTATCTCCCACACCACGCCATGGATATTTTTTTTTGGTAATTGTAAGGACGGTTTAACTCCAAGTTTATTTTATTGCCGATTAGTTTTTCCTGTTATTTTCACGAATTCAAAATTTTCTTAAAACATTAACACAATTTGTCAGGTTAAATGTCAGGTTAAAAAGCGGGAAGCGACTCTCATAGATAGAGTGATACATACTGTAATTAACCCTTGTCTTCGGTAATATATTATCACCTCCCTTATTAATTTGAAGTTTAAGGAACTAGATTGTGACAACTCTCAAGTTGAAGAATGCATATAAGGAATCCCTTTGCTTGGGAAACTAATGAATTCAATTGGTTTGGCATTATCCGTTAGTGTCTCAATATCCTTCCCTGAATTAAGCACTTTATACATATAGTGTGGCTGTGTGGTAAGATGCTTGTTCCCAACGAAATGGTCCGGAGTTCAGTTCCAGTAGGTGGCACTTAGGGCAAGTGTCTTTTATCGTAGCCTCGGGACGGCCAAAACATTTTGAGTGGATTTGGTACACGGAAACTGGAAGAAGCCAGTCGTATATATACATATGTATATATTTGTGTATTTGTGTTTGTGTCTCTCCTTCCACCATCATTTGACAATCGATCTTGGTGCTTTTACGCCCTCGTAATTTAGCACTTCGGCAAAAGAGACCAGGCTTACAAAGAAAAAGTCCAGGGGTCGATATCTCTGACTAAAAGGCGGTGCTTCAGCATGGATGGTCGCAGTCAAAATGACTGAAAAAAGTAAAAGAATAAAAGAATCCTTTCATTGAAATTTCAGATTAAACTAGAGCTTTGACGACATAGCTCCTAAGAATGCTCAATTGTATATTACCTGAAGAAATGTAGTTTTATCAAAAATCTATCTTATATAACGTTGTATAATGTTTTATAATGATACGTGCCAAATTACATAATATTTCTACGTTCTAAATAAAATATTTCTTCGGAAACGTATGTTGTAATACCCGAAACAACCATTTGTTTTATCTTTATTACTATGTCTATATAACTTACACAGATAAGAGAATAAACATACACGCACCTAGCACACACCGTCATCGTACGTCTCACCACATGCACTTCACACATGCTTACGAGGGTGCGCAAACACATGCGATATTCCTTCTGCATTATAAGTGACTAACTAAATACATTACCGGTTGTTTTAGAAAAATAATTTTAAACTAAATAAAAATAGCTCAATAGATAAATTCTTGTATATATGATTATATGTGTGTCAGGATTTGTATGTTCTGCACGGCTATGTATATATATATATATATATATATATAT
>NC_068983.1:48327340-48332822 GCF_001194135.2 Octopus bimaculoides
GATGAAGAAACACTGTCAAGGCTGGGAAAATTGTTTGGAAGCACGTTTAAAATAATTCATTGTCATAATCGAAAACTTGACTTTTATTCTTTTACCTGATTCGGTCATTTTGACTGCGGATATGCTGGAGCACCGACTTTAGTCGCACAAATCGACTCCAGGACTTATTCTTTTGTAAGCTTCGTACTTATTCTATCGGTCTATTTTGCCGACCCGCTAAGTTACAGAGACGTAAATACACCAAAATCGGTTCTCAAGCGATGGTGGGATGGAGTGACAAACACAAATACACAAATATATATATATACAAGGTGTCCCAAACGTCACAGATGGGTTTCACTTTTTAATAACTTTCTTAACTTTGCAAATAAATACCTGAAAATTTGATACAATATAAAGGACATAATGGATATTAATATGCATGAGTCATATTTTGCAACACCACTACATAACATAATGAAAATGACATCGCTTAAATGGCAGCCATTGTCGGCTTCGAACGCCCGTGCTATTTCCAAAACTTGCACCAGAACACTCTCAAGAGTGAAGGCCAGTTGACGTTGCTATAGTGGGAGATTATTCTCTCTCCAAAACACTGTCGTAGCAACTGCATTGTTTCTCTTGTGGTACGAGTTGATACCCCATCTTGCTGGAAACATGTATGAGGTCTACTTTCAATGGCCTTCACGTTCCCCAGATTTGACCAGCGCGGATTTCTTCTTGTGGGGATACCAAAACGAGAGAGTTTACGTCAACAAACCGGAGACCCTGATGCAACTGAAAGACAAGATCAACAGGAAAATTAGAGAAATGGGGTCTGAAACTCTTGAAGGTGTTTTGGTGCAAGTTTTGGAAATAGCACGAGCGTGCGAAGCCTAAAATGGCTGCCATTTAAGCGATGTCATTTTTCATGTGATGTAGTGGTGTTACAGGATTTGACTCGTGCATATTAGTTTCCATTATGTCATTGATATTGTATCAACATTTCAGGCATTTATTTCTATAGTTACGAAAGTTATTAAAACTTGAAACCCGTCAGTGACTCTTGGGACATTATGTGTATGTGTACACACACCCACACACACACACACACACACATATATATATAAGGTTTAGATTTAGATTCAAAAATTGAATATGGTACTTATGTTTAGGCACCAGAATATAGTATGGTATGGTATTATACAAAAACCATTCCAAAAACTAGGTGATCAAAAAATCAAAATAAGCAACACGGATTTTAAAGATGATTGCAATACGCACGTTTCATGCTACTCCATTTATTTAAGTAATGCGAGCATTACATTAAATGCAATATGTGGAGCAATCTTCAGCTGCACGAAAATGCAGAAAATTACAGTAGAATAGACATATTATAATTGTGGCAACATTTCAAATCCAAGTGAGAGGAAGAATACATTTAAAAAAAATACATGAAAAAAAATGGATTTGAAATGTTTCCACACTTATAATATGTCTATTCTACTGTAATTTTCTGCATTTTCGTGCAGCTGAAGATTGCTCTACATATTGCATTTAATGTAATGCTCGCATTACTTAAATAAATGGAGTAGTATGAAACGTGCGTACTGCAATCATCTTTAAAATCCGTGTTGCTTATTTTGATATATATATATATATATATATATATATATATATATATATATATCAATAGCCATTCTTATGTGGTGTGGCTGGTTCCTTGCGAAGGAAGGAATTTGATACTGCTGCCCCAGTTCGAGTTTCTTGTGATGTAGTCTGGTCTTGGATTTTGAATAGATATCAAATATCTCTGGGGTCTTTGAATCCCAACCTATTGCAGTTTCTGGTACTTACTCTGGATTGGTTGAATGAGATATTTGGAATAGTGCAGTGGTGTTTCTGCTCAGAGGCTGGTATAGCTCTCAATGCCCAAGTTTGGCGTCTGCTTTTCTAGGAACTGCCATATGTATATCCTGCTTATCTCACCTACCTATGCACCAGCGAGTGGAGTCGCAGTTCTTTCAGTCTCTTCCTGTAACTCATATTTTGCTGATGCAATTTTCTTTGTGTAGCACCTCTGAACTGCCGTGAGTTCTGCTGTGCGTTTTACACTGTGGGGTGACTATAGTTGAGGACAGATGTCAAGCAATCTTTGGACAAATGATCTTTGGACAAATGATCGCCATAGGAACAGCATGGTTTCCAGGTCCCTTGGTCGGCCATTTACCTTCACGCCTTACAATACGAAATAAAGCATCAATACACATATTAAGTCCCAGGTCCCGCGTTGTATTTGTCTCTGGGGTTGCCACTTCTTTTGGTCGAAAGTAATTTTGTTGTGGTGTGCTTGTACCAGCTGGTTGTATGTTGGTTTCTTTAGATCATTTATGCATGGCATCTACGATTTTCAGTAGAAGATATGCATCGAGAGGATTCTTCTTCGTACTATTTTTGTGTGGTTAACATACCTAATAAGTGTGGTATAACTAATGGCATATCTGACAGGCTAACCACAAACAGCAGTGGCCCCAAGACGTTTCCCTGAGGCACTCTACTGCCTGTCACGGTCTCCTTGGAGAGATAGATTTTCATTCGATGCTACGGACTGGCTTCTGAGAGTTAAGTCATGCAAATACTGTTTCAGTTGTCCAACTATATTGAGTCTTCGGAGCTTCTAACCTATTTTCAAACTTATCAACGGCTTACACATACAGACACACTGATGTATATATATATCATAAATCCCCAAAAAACGAAGAACAAACACAAAAGAAAAGCAACAACGCGAGGACGTGGAACATGTGAAGTATTAGCAGACGCTCAGGGAAGGAAAGAAAGATGGTTTAACCTTTCGAGCAATGCTGTTTTTTGCTCTCATGTGTCTCATTATAGAGCCTGAGTATTGTGGAGGATGTTTTATGTGTAATTTCAAGATCTTTTGCCTGCTATTTTCAGTAGAACGAGTTACTACCTCACTAGGTTTTTCGTCTCCTCTTTGACATATATAATTGTATTCGTGTATTTCAATTGAATATTCATGCTTGTTTATTTCACTTGAAAATGTATGTGTGCTCATGCTGGTGAATATTCATAACAGTTGTAAAACTTTTCCCTTATCAAATTGAACTGATGAAAATAAACCCAAACAAATCTATGGAAATTTTTATCATTTATCCTTTAATATTTTTCAATTCTATTTTTTCTGTGTGCATTCAAAGACGTGTATTCAAAACTTCTTACCTATACTGTGTTAAAGCTTCCATGCGTGTTTGTAAAATCTTCTATGTTCGTATGTGATAAGCGTTTAAATAGACTAATTTCATATTCGAAAGAACTTGTGACTTATACAACGCTACTCACAACAGACATAATTTACGATATATGTGAGGTTACTTTTTTTTCAACCAGTTCTGGCGATATAATATCGTACCGTTCCGGTCATTGTGCTAATATTATTGCTTTAGTTATATCCGGAATACATCGTTAAATTTGTGATTCATTCCTACTAAATACTTTAGGTGAGAGCTGTATATGTATATTAGAATTTAAGCAATTATGAGACATGAAGCGTATGATAAACAATAGATAAGAAAGTGCCATTATATTTAATGGCTGGAGCATTAGCCATCTAAAGTAGAATAACATATGCGGCGAAGTATAAAAAAATACTATTAGAAAGACTGATATTATTTTTTCCCGTTGTTTTTTTCTTCTGGAAAGTGCGGTAGACCATTCCAGGCATAATTCTGTTTTCATGTCTTCAATGTTGCACACCGCCATAAACTAGCAAATTATGGTGCGTTATATACTATGCTGATGATGCCAAAATAGGATAGGAATATGTTAGAAGTTGTCTTTCATAATTACAGAAGAAAACAAGAAATATAAAAGTCAACAAGTGCGATAAACAAAAAAGAAAAGAAGTTTTTTTGTACACGAAGTAATTGAATATGCATTTAGTTACATACTATTGTTTGATATTCCAATTATGCTGACACCCAATAATTAAGTGAATATGCATATTTAATTATTTTGATATATAATATAGAGAGAGAATGTAATTTTTCTTTATTAGAGAAGTTGAACGCATTTTGAAGAGTACAGTATATCTGTTACACGTTGCTATTAGGAGCTTCACTAACTACTCCATTCTCCATCGTAACTAATAAATTAATAAAATATAAGTGATTAATTAATTATAACTTGGTACTCAATACTATCATTGATTTCCAATTTTTAAGACTAAATTTTCTTGAGGTGTAATGAAAAGCTCTTCATATGAAGACTGCATGAATATCAAAAGGATGTCACTAGCCTTTACATGTTGATCTCCTATTTATGTATTTTTAAACCCATTGATGCACATAACTTATTACAAGATTCACTGGAAAAAAACGATCAGTATTTTATAATTTAAAGACACACGCAGACACTTCGAAAGAAAAAGACACATAAATACATATGAACATCAGTATCCCGACCCGTATATATGTGTGCGTGCGTGTGTGTGTGTGTATATGTGTGTGCGTGTGTGTGTGTGTGTGTGCGTGCGTCTGTATATATGTACGTGTGTGTGTGTGTGTGTGTGTGTGTGTGTGTGTGTGTGTGTGTGTGTGTGTGTGTGTGTGTGTGAAAAATGGAGACGAACACCATTCCTCCATATGATCAGCTTAAAAAATTGTTAAGGTATTAAGATATTTATCTATATTTCTAAACCTGAAACTAATGGTAGACTTAATACAGAAATAAGGAATTTCTATCCAACAATGCGATGTCGAGCACTCATTGTGATCGTTCGACATTTGCGTATATATACGTATACATACATATAATCAAATGAATAATAACAGACGATGGATAATTGTCAGCTCATTCCAGCTGTTTATTACGAATTTTTTCAAAGAAAAATGAGAACATTACTTCATTCCAAAAAATTGTAATCATCAGATGAAACTTAATTTTACAAAATAAAATAATATCTCGAGAATATAGCAGGTAGGTGGCTGAAGTCTGTCGAGGCTAACTATCAAATGGAAGAATGATCAACAAAGTTGACCGTTGTGGGTATTAGGGGGCTAGGTTAAGAATATAGTTTGTAGAGTGTAATACGATATTTAAGTCAGTGACCCGGGTGAGATAGGAGTCAGCTAGACTGGTTCTTTGGTAGGATAGGGTACGGGATTCTGTTTGTATCCTTATTTTACTATATATAGTTGATTAAAAAACAGTGAAAAATAAGATAGACACGAAAAAGCAACAACGCCAGGACATAGGACATGCAAAGTATTAATAAGACGCTGAAGAAAGGAATGAGTGGTTGTTTTACGTTTCGAGCATAGCTCTTCTTCGGTAACAGGAGACATGGGAAAGTCCACGAGAAAAGAAAGGAGGAAAACAATCGCCAGCAGTTCACGTGTAGTTATACACGTATGTACACACACACACACACACACACACACACACACACACACACACACACACACACACACACACATATATA
>NC_068983.1:48332832-48337244 GCF_001194135.2 Octopus bimaculoides
ACACACACACACACACACACACACACACATATATATATATATATATATACATATATATACATATATACATATGTATATTCTTCAAGTAAGTATTGTTTATATATCTATATGTGTGCTTGTGTGTATGTGTGTGTAGAAATGTTCTTATGTATTACACATAATTACAACTTGGGTTGATGTTATAAAAATATCTTTACTGAAACAAAAAATACAAATATAACCACGATACAATAACGGCGGCATTGAGATTGATAGTACGAGCCATTTTTTTATATCGACTACACACACACACACACACACACACACACACACACACACACACACACACACACACACATTGGCACTATTTCTTTAATACATATCAGTCGGCCATTGTTTTGCTTATGCCGAACTGCACTCATTATATTTCGAACGACCTACATTGCTTTAACAAAAGCCATATTCATAGAGGCATGTACCCGCATATACACGAATCATATACAATCTCACACGCACACTAATACACATGACATACCACTCGTTCACTTCACTTTTTCCTATCCTTTTCCTGTTCTTCTACACACACATGGAGAAACTCAGCTATGACAAACAGAAATTTAAAGTAATATTGACAAACACGTTTTGAAATATAAATTCACGAAGAGCAACTGCCATCAGTTTTTGGCAGTACTTACCAAACGTAGCAATTTATTAAAGGCAATGCGCTAAAGATGAGGTCTATTAAACGTGGCAATCAACTGCTCATTGTTTGATTGTCAGGACTGTTGACAGAACAAGGTCGATAAAGAGTGTACTGCCACGATACATAGGGAATACAATGAATGTGCATAAACGCAGAATGGAATATCTGTATGCGTGTCGTGAAGTGGTGATGGCAGTTGTAGTGGTGGCAAGTGAAGCAAATATTTCAAAGAACGTGTGTTGATTGGACGTATATAGAATAAAATCACTTGGTACAAAGTACATGGACACACAAACACCACTAGTACATAGAGATTTGACAGTTATGGAAAACAATTATTTTTCTATTCATTTCTTATCTAATAAGATTTAGTCTCATATATATAAACATATGATTTATTAGCTGTTTGCAATGATTTTTCGGTGTTCTTCCAATTGAAATTTCTCTTTATAATTTTCTATGTGCTCTACTGCGCTTCTGGTTATAAGAGGTACAAGTTTTAAAAATTACATAAAACTAGTGTAAAATTAGTAAAATTAGTTGATAAAGCCAGTCCTATTTTAGCCGCAGGCTACCTGCCTTACTATGCCGATAGCGTTTCGGTACAGGGTGTGTATGTGTGTGTGTGTGTGTGACAAATTACGATGAATACAAATTTATACCATGTACTAACATTGAAGCAAATCATAAAAAATGTGTTCATCATACATTTCCAGTCATTTGTTCTGAATATCATAACTAGTAATACTTAGTACATAAGCCGCCGGACTATTATACTTGAAGCAGACTGGATGGGGGTAGTCAACGTGAGGCTCTCACTGTATGCATGTATGTATGCATGCATGCATGCATGTATGTATGTATGTATATAATACATTTTCCGTTCACCACATTCACTCAGAAGGTGTTGTTTCATCATGGATAATAGTAGATGACACTTGCTCCAGGTGTCAAAGAGTGGGACTGAACCCGGAACTATGTGCCTGCACCTATACAAATATATATATATGTTTCACATCTGTCTATCTATCTATCTGCCTTTCTGTCCATCTAACTGTCTGCCTGTCTATCTATCTATCTATCTATCTATCTATCCAACTATCTATATGTTTGTCTGTCTGTCTGTTCATCTGTCTGTGTATATATGTATGTATGTATCTATTTATCTATTTATCTATCTATGTATGTATCTATCTATCTATCTGTAACTATCTATATATCTATCTATCTATTCATCTGTCTATCTATGTGAGTACGTGTATGTGCGTATATTTGCTTACACATCGCAACACTTAAGGAAATATGGTCATTGAAGTGCAGTAATATATATATTAACTCTTGTTAAGTGTGTCGTGCCCCATTATACTTTCAGGCAGGCACGGAAACACAATTCCTGATCTTCCTTTAAGGTAATTTATTAATTAAGGACATAATGAATTGCTATGTTTCACTCGAAATGGTATTTTTCATTCGATATGTAATTTAATATATATATTCATATTTTTTATCCTCTGATAGAAAAATCATTTCCGTTTCTTTGTTGAAACAACGCTGCCAGAAGATATTTACAGACGCTTCCAATCTCCCATTATGGAAATGTAAACAACACTGGCTTCACTCTTCATTTGTATTAGAGTCATTGATCACCGTTTGTGGTGTTGTTTGCCATCTTCTTCATCATCCGTAAATGTTATATATTCAAAAATCTAATAATATTACTTTACTTAAATTAACATCTAATGAGATGCGTGATTCAATATAAAGTCAATACTTACCTAGTTATGTGGAAATTGTTTATGACATAACTACAAAGCGAAGAAGCATTGTTTTTATCTAATAGCTCGTAACATAATAGGCCATTGTAAAATAAAGACACCATTTAGTTCGTTTAATAATTAGCGTTTTATCGTTTGTGTCAAATTATGCACTATATATAAAATAGTCCGTTCAATATATGATTGAGAAACACAAATGAAATTTACTGTCGTTCCTGCTAAACCGTGTCTCTACTGTAGAAATATATCGATTCTTAGCTTAAATGTTATGCAATCATTAAAAGCGAACGGTTACTATTTATTATATCTAATCTATAATGCTTATGTTGTTAAAATATATTTTATCGAAACCGTAATAATTTATGGCGCAAAGTTGTATTGGGTATGGCTGGACTTGAAATTTAAAGGGATGAAATGAAAGAATGCATTGTAATCTTATGTGCCCTTTCGGATATCTACATCACATCCCATAAATTCATAAAGATCATGAACTTTCCAAGACTAATAATAATCCTTTCAACTACAGGTACAAGGTCTGAAATTTTTGGTGAGGGGACTACTCGATCACGTCGACCCCAGTGTTTCACTGCTACTTAATTTATTGTTCCCGAAAGGATGAAAGGCAAAGTCGACCTCGGCAGAATCCCCAGACTCATAATATTAACAGAGTCAGCTCATTCTTGTCTGTGCATCACCGTGGCCTTGATTGCAAGTCGCAAATGCATACATACAGGTCTCTAGATTTTCGACGAAATTGCTTATGTTGAAATTATTTTGTTGACCGCTCAAAGAATTTGTGTCTTCCGAAGCAGTGACGGATCATGAATGCTTAACAATATCGAATAGAATTACACAGATATCTCAGATTCCAAGAACCAGATATTTCATAACGTGATGAAAAGGTACGATTGAGACATAACCATAAGAACCTCGAAACTTTAAACAATCTGTCAAAATCGTTACATTTGCCGTCAACTCCTACATTATACATGATATTGACATCAACACATAATCTAAGGGCATAAGAGCATACAGAAATTTAACTCTACTGCACACAACACCATTCACACTGAAATGAAGGAAGGACATTCCCAGTTTAAATTAGGAGAGAGCATGCACTGCATCCGGATGTGCACATATTACATTTCTGTTAAGGACCGCCTCACTATTTTCTCCTTAAAATCAAGTGAAAAGCATGTATATATACCATAATCCCAGTAAAAACGAATTGCAATGACGAAGACCTAGTAAGCGTAACTCGGTCTTTGGTATGTCCAAGATTAATAATACTGGAGGGTAAGATTAGTGAAATCTCTGTAAATAGTTCGGTGACATTCGAAACTAACAAGCTATTAGATACACCAAATATGAGGTGCAGACTTTTAACCATCGAAAATCTGTATCTAGGTATTTTTTTGTTTCTGAGCCCCAGCAAAACATTACTTATTTTATATTGGAATGAAAATAGTTCGTCATTAGATAATCAGATTAGAACAACTTCTAGATAGCATTGTGACTATCAAGAATAGCTTATGTATTTACGAAACGAATAGGGCTTGTTTCGATTCAATATTTTTTCTCCTACGAGTATAAATAAATATAGAAACAGTGACGCTTTTATTTCATTTAATAATTGAGCCCTTTTGATTCTTTTAAATGCGATTAGCTTTCGAGACACTCAAATAAAGACTAGTATCCTCTTTAGCTATTAAATATCATGTAGAAGGGGAAGGTTGAATGCGGTGTTTCTGTTAATTTTGAAAATAATGAAAATCTCTTTAAAACAACTACGTCGTTATTAAGCTGGTGTTCTGAAATTCTGATACGTTTTAATTTAGGCCCCTTTAAAACAAGACGTCTACATCATAGAACAAGAGGCGATCCTGGTTATGCAATAATAAGGCAGTATATATATGTATATATATATGTATATATATGTATATATATATATGTTT
>NC_068983.1:48337344-48338830 GCF_001194135.2 Octopus bimaculoides
TATACATACATATACATACATATACATACATATATATATATATATATGTAGCCCTATACATAGATAGCTGGATAGATACATAGAGAGAGAGAGAGAAAGCGAGAGATATAGAGAAGGAGGAAAAAAGAAAGAAAGGAAGAAAGAGAAAGAAAGTTGGAGCTAAACGTACACTAGCACGCGCATTCACATCAAATGTTTGATTTTGTTAAATACAGAAGAAAAAAATGGTGAAACCGTTGATGTCTTATAAAAGTTACGTCTACAACAGACCTAAAAATATTGTTTTTATTAAACCGACTATTTCTATATACAGCATGCAATTAGTTAATCTCGGATTTTAGCTTTTTACCAACACGGAAATAGTCATTTGGTTATGGTTCTTTTTATTTGTTTGTAAGAATGAGAAACCGTTTTCCTTTATGTTTTCTCTGGAATATTTTATCCAACACGTAAAACGTGATGATGTTTTACAACGGTGTGCTGTTTTCGTATATTTATGCATTTCTACTGAATTATTTATTTTATTATAAACAGACTAATCTTTATATTATGACATCAGTGGGTTTTATCCAACTATTTCTTTTGTTTTTTCTCCATATACATATCTATCTCTCATTAGTTCTAACTATTTATGTTTCTCTTTCCCTCTTTCAGGCTGAGCGGTTCGCGGAACTCCTCCGAGACATCAGACTCGGCAACGACACCCCGGTATCGTGCCATTTCCGCTCTACCAGTCACTATATACAGCACCTGTCCGTGTTCGGATTGTCATTGCATAGAAGCTATCCGGACCCCCGTCTTTACCGTGAGCAGGTATTAATCTTCCCTCTTCGCTCCTTTGCGTCACATGCGCTCAACTCTCCTCACCTTTTCATCTAACCCTCCTCCTCTCTCCTCTCTTCCTCTCACACCTACTTCCACCCACCCACCTCTCCTCTCTTGCTCCGGCACCTACATCGTCTCTTCACTCCTACCCACCTTCTGACTTCTACACCCTCCCTTCATCTCAGTCCCTACTTACACCCCTACACATTCCAACCCCACCATCCTTATACATCCCATCCTACCCCACCCCATCCCTTAGACCCACCCTTGCTTCTCCCACTCTCGCCTCCTCACACCCCAACACCATCACACCACACCACCACAGCACACCACACCACACACCACCATACCACACCACATCACATCACACCACCCCGCATACACTATAGCACTGACCGCTTCTCAGCACCTACACCATCATCCACACATTTACGTATGCACACACGCATACCTGAAGGTCGCCAGCCCCCTTCCGCACGTACATACACGCTCTCACATATATACGCACGCGCACCTTCCTTTTGGGATCACTACTTTATCATCTTCCTTTCTTCCTAGCTCTCCTGTATGACCCCTCTCTCCGGCATTCGCCATGATAGATCGCTAGCCACTAAACCTTTTTCTATTTTCTTTCCCGCCGCTGCCACCACTACCACCGCCA
>NC_068983.1:48338920-48343316 GCF_001194135.2 Octopus bimaculoides
GCCACCACCACCACTACAATCGCCACTTCCACCAACATCATGAGAACCATCATCACCTTTCCTACTGGCACCACCATCACCATCACCATCATTACCATCGCAAAAACAACAATTTATTGGAGAATTATAAAGTTTCTTTGTGGATCGATTGATCAGATTTGCTTGATATGTAATCACGACATTCAAGAAGGCAAGTTGCTCTGATGAATAAAGAATTGTCCTTTATCAATCAGCGAACAGAATGGGTCGTTTAACGGAGGAGTGTTGGAAAGGCAATTGATGAAAAAAAACAAAAAAAAAAAACAAAGAGAAAATAACAAGGTACGAGTAAACAAGAACAAAAAACAAAATCAATGATTAAAATCACAAAAAGAAAAATAAACAAGAATTTAAACAAGGAAAAAAGAAAGAGAAAAAGAAAAATAGTGAAGAATCGTTTCATGTGATGTGAAGGATTGACTAGGACATTGACACGATGAGGATGATGATGATGATAAGAATGATGATGATGATGTAGTTGATGACTGCGTAGACGATGATCGAAGAAGGAGGATCATAAAGGCACTGATGGTGGTAGAGTTGGTGGTAGTGGTGGTGGTGGTGTCGGTGGTAATTCTCAAGATATTTATAATGTTGTTGTTGTTGCTGATGATGGTCATAAGGCGGAAAGACCTAGTGACCGTGTTGATGGTAGTAGTTGTGGCTGGTATAAAAGAGAGAATGATAATTCGGGAGGTAATGAAGAATGAAAGAAACGTAAAGGAAAAACGTATATTGGTTACTAATTTGGGCAAGTCCATTACGTCGAGTCCAGTGATTAACTGGTATTTCATTTTATCAAAAAAAACAAAAAAAAAAAAACAAACAATGGCAGTTAAAGTCGACTGCGTCAGAATTCGAACTCAGAAACTAAAGACGGACGAAATGCTGCGAAGCGTTTTGCACAGCGTGCTAACGATTCTGCCAGCTCGCCGCCTACGCTGTGAAACGAAGGTTACTTTAATCCTAATGACGACGACAGCGATGACAATGATGATGATGATGAGGCGGAGAAGGAGGGGGGGAAGAGGAGGATGGGGAAGACGAGGGGGAGGTGAGTCAGGGATTGAAGGAAGAATTTAAAAGAGGAGGAGGGGGTAATGCAAATTGATGATGTTGGAAACGATGAAAGGAAATACGATGTTACTTGTAATTACGATGACGATGATGATGATGACGATAATGCTTATTATAACTCGGGTGAGTTTAGGCTTATTCTTTCATGTGTTTCAGTCATTTGATTGCGGCCATGCTGGAGCACCGACTTTAGTCGAGTAAATCTACCCCAGGACCTATTCTTTGTGAGCCTAGTACTTATTCTATCGGTGACTTCGGCCGGACCACTATATTACGAGAACGTAAACAAACCAGCATCGGTTCTCAAGCGATGGTGAGGGGGTACAAACATAGACACACAAACATATACATACAGACACATACTTAGGCGCAGGAGTGTCTGTGTGGTAACCACATGGTCCGTGGTTCAGACTCCTTAACAACAACATGGTCCCGGGTTCAGTCCCACTGCGTGGCATCTTGGGCAAGTTTCTTGTACTATGGCCTCGAGCCGACCAAAGCCTTGTGAGTGGATTTAGTAGACGGAAACTGGAAGAAACTTGTCGTATATATATATATATATATATATATATATATATATATATATATATATATATATATATATATAATTATACACACACACACACACACACATATATACATGTATGTATGTGTGTGTGTGTCTGTTTGTCCCCCCAGCATCGCATGACAACCGATGCTGATGTGTTTACGTCCCCGAAACTTAGCGGTTCGGCAAATGAAATCGATAGAATAAGTACTGGGTTTAAAAAAATAAGCTCTGGGGTCGATTTGCTCGACTATAAAGGTGGTACTCCAGCATGGCCGCAATCAAATGACTGAAACAAGTAAAAGAGTAAAACAGTAAGAGTACACACACACACACACACACACACACACACATATATATGACGGGCTTCTATCAGTTTTAGTCTACCAAATCCACTCACAAGGCTTTGGTCGGCCCGAGGCTATAGTAGAAGACACTTCCCCAAGGTGCCACGCAGTGGTAATTAACCCGAAACCATGTGGTTGGTAAGCAAGCGACTTACCACGTTGACTTTAAAAGTATAGAGGAGAAAAAAAAATGGAAAGGCAGAAGAAGGTGGTGGTGGAAAAGGTGAGCAGGTGGCAGCGATGATACGCGTGATAAATACGATTGCGATTACGGCGACGCAGAAGGGTTGATCAGAAGAGAATGGAGGGTTGATTATTCTGTTAATTGTGTTAAGGGAGGTAGCGAAGAGGAAAGTACATGAAGACTTACAAACAGGGTTGAGTAATTCAGTGGAGTATATGCTAATGATGGCTTCCGTAGCGGCGGTGATGATAACGACAACGACGTCGTTACGTCCTCGTTATTATCTTCGACGTCGTTGCCGCCGTGGTCTTCGCTCTCCTCCTCCTCCTCCTCCTCACCACCACCATCATCATCACCATCATCATCACTATCACTATCATCATCATCATCAACACGATCATCAACATGTTCCTCCTCCTCCTCCTCCTCCTCCAACATCATCATCATCATTATCATCGTCATCAACGTCGTCATGGTTGTTGTCACCCTCATCCTCATCATTATCATCATCACTAACATCATCGTCACCATAATCATTATATTCATCCCCCTCCTTCTCATCATCCTCATCCCTATCATCGCCGTCGTCGTCATCACCATCAACCTTCTCCTCCTCTTCTTCCTCCTCTTCCTCTTCTTCCTCCTCCTCTTCCTCTTCTTCCTCCTCTTCCTCCTCTTCTTCCTCCTCTTCCTCTTCTTCCTCCTCCTCTTTTCCCCCCTCCTCTTCTTCCTCCTCCCCTTCCTCCTCCCTCTCTTCCTCCTCCTCTTCTTCCTCCTCTTCCTCCTCCCTCTCTTCCTCCTCCCCTTCTTCCTCCTCTTCCTCCTTATCACCATTAATACCATCAGAATTGTCATCGCGTCGCCATCTTCCTCCCTCTCGCCATTCACCATCACGATTGTGACGAAAGTTTTGCGTCGTTTTCGGCTAACTTTACTCAATCTTCGTCGTCTGTGTTTAAAATCTCTATATAGAGTAATGTTGTCATTAAAACCAATTGCTATTAACTTCACTTCTAAAGAGACACATTTTAATTTCGATCAGCAAAGCAATTAAGGAAATGACGAATCGGTAATTGAAACGCGTACGAAAGAATTAGTTTAGCGTCTTTAATATGTTAACGTAGTAAGCGAAACAATGTGTTACTACCTTTCCTTGAAATATCGAGAAGCTTACTTTACATACTTCGTGACCGCCAATACAATGTTACCATACATATACCAGGTCAGCACAAATGTATGTAAGCAGGCTGCTGCTTTCTGTTTTATATTTCCAGCTAAAATCTAACCGTATAAATCTTCGTGTATTTTCATGTTGAAGACGGTAGGGATGATGATCGGCTTTCCGAATCAATAGTTTGGTAGAAGCATATACTGTGAAGTTTACTCTTTTACTCGTTTCAGTCATTTGACTGTGGCCATGCAGGAGCACCGCCTTTAGTCATGCAGATCGACCATAGGACTTATTCTGTGTAAGCCGAGTACTTATTCTATCGAACTCTTTTGCCGAACCGCTAAGTTACGTGGACGTAGACACACCAGCATTGGTTGTCAAGCGATGTTTGGGGAGGGACAAACAGAGACACACAAACACACATACACATACATATACATATATACGATGGGCTTCTTTCAGTTTCCGTCTATCAAATCCCCTCACAAGGCTTTGGTCGGCCCGAGGCTATAGTAGAAAACAAGCCCAAGGTGCCACGCAGTGGGACTGAACCCGGAACATGTGCTTGAGAAGCAAGCTACTTTATTTCATTGAATTAACCACAAGGGCTGTATATAGAGTGGTAGCTGCGGGCTGGACAAAGACATAAATGTGATGAGGATGATAACAAAAGGTGAATAAAAATGAGAGGCACCGACGCCCGCCGATCGATAACATCTCGAAAACATTGTTCAATACAAATCCAATAAAAGTCAAAAATTCAATGGCAGTTCAATAAAGTTCAATAAAAGTTCTTTTTAAAGATCTAATCTTCCTCATCCGGGCCTCCAAGCAAGTGTCTCGTCGCCATCAGGAGATCTCGCAGTGGCAATCCCGGAAGAGCATAAATAAAATCCTCTTTTTGACAGGTCTTTTCGACCTCCATGACTTCACTATGATTTAAGACCTCCGCAGCCACCTGCGGAGGCCAACGTGGGTGGTCTATTAATACCGAGTCGTAACGCTCACGGTCAAATAGATCATCCAGACAC
>NC_068983.1:48343813-48348105 GCF_001194135.2 Octopus bimaculoides
AGGAGGGCGTCCTTCCAAAATCACTGGATACCTTGCCTGAGACGTTCTTAAAAAGTCTGGATACACCAGACTCGCAATCGACTGGGACCAAAGGGTCAACACCGACTTTGACCCCTCCCAGTCAATTCCTGGCAAAATTTCTACATTGAGGAGCTTGGTTCCGGTGCAGCCCAGACCCCGGCGGAAAGAATCCTCTATCCACTCGGGCTTTATTCCAGGCGGCAACCCGCACACCCAAGCCCTCGTTATTTTTTGTCTACAATATGTGGGCAGAAACAAAATTTCTTTGCCCTCAATGGGCCCACTCGCAAATTTGCGTGCTTCACTCCGGGAGTCAAAAAGCAACCACACGGTTGCATATTTGACTCTCCTTGAAATATATTTAAAGTTGGCATTCACATTCATAAGTTCATTTCCAATAACAGTTTGAGGAAAGACAGTGACGCTATCCTACACCTTTGAGTAGGTTCGGAGCGTCACTTTTCTTCCCTCCATTTCTTTCAACCACTGCTTGGGTGGGCACAGTTCCCACTCCAAGACAGTGTTGCCCTTTTTTGCCATGCTCAACAAAAAAGTTCAGAAAATAGTTCACAAACAAGTTAATAAAAAAGTTCACAAAAAAACAAACCAAATACAAAAGAACAGAAAGACAGAGCAGAGAAAACGAAAGAAGGAAGACAGTTTAAGTCACAGCAACACAATTCCGGCCACCAGCAATACTCACAGGTATTCCAATAAAGGTATTCCAATAAAGGTAATCCAGGGTCACAGCAGCAGAATTTTCACAAGTTTTGAGGAGGCGAGATACGCCCACAAAAACAACAATTCTCGCAAGGTGAGACACAAAATGTTTTCACGAAACACAATTTGCTCACTAAATGAGCAACAACTTAAAGCCGCCGAAAGCAAACGGAACTGCCCCAGAGCTATACGAAATTTACTGAAAAAAAATTGAAACACAATAAATTACACACAGCTCAAAAAACAATTCCACCTACTTCGGTCGACTTCACACATTTTCAATTTTGGACAGCATTAAACACAGTATCCACTTTGGTTCAACTGGAAGCAGCTAATGCGCAAGACCGGAAGCTAGCTACTTACCACACAGCCACTCCTGCGCCTATGTTTTGTTCTGAATTCATATTCTCCAAAGAGTATATCATATATTATTTTCGCCTTTCGTTCTTTCAGGGTCGATAAAATTAAGCACCAGTCAGATAGAATGACCAATTTATTGGACTATATCCTATCCGTCCGTCCATCCGTCCGTCGATCGATCCATCCATCCATCCACCCAGCCAGCCATTCCTCCATCCATCTATCTTTCTGTCCGTCCTTCTCCTGTCCTTCTGTCCATCATCCCGCTTTCCCTTACGTCCGTCTTTCTGTTAGCCCCTCCGTCCGTTCGTCGGACGTTCCTCCATCACTCTGTATATTGTCTCTACTCCCTAACCTCCATTACTGGGAGTTTCGTAAGTGTCCCTTCTCCGTAAAGTCCTATCAGAAGCAACCATCATTACACATTCCTACTGAATTCCCAAGTGTGACGAACTTAACACTGAATATAATCAAACCATCTTCATCTTGCTCCTTTCCATTTATTGGAATGTATATTACGGTTTTTATAAATCGATATAGTTATAGTGGGCGACCGAATAGAAGGAGCATCGAATAAAATACGTTTCAGTATTTTCAATAAACACTCACAATACCCGATCTGGGAATCGAAACCTCGCTCCTACGACTGCGAGTCCGCTGACATAACCACTGGGCCATTGCGCCTCCACAGGTATCACTACTAATGTGAACAGAAATAGAAGTGGGGAGAGTGAATCCCCAGATTCATTAGGGTGTAGGGAATACGTCTTTTCGTTCTAACTTCAAATTTCACCGAGGTTAATTTTTATTTTCTTTCCGCCGGTTGGTGGTGGTGGTGATCAATAAACCCTAGGGCCCCTCTGCTAGGGGAATTAATGGCGTCAAATAATTTACTCGTTTTAAAATTTACGGCCTGAAATTTTGGGGAGCTAGTTGATTATATTAACCCTAATGATAACTTAGTACATGTTCCATCAACCCTGAAAGGATGAAATACAACAGAACTTAAAAAGGGACGAATTCATTTTTTTATGGAAGCACAAGGCCTCAAATTTTGGGGAAGGCATTAAGTTGATCAAATCGACCCCAGTGCGTAACTGCTACTAATTTTATCGATTCCAAAAGGATGAAAGTCAAAGTCGACCTCTGCGGAATTCGCACTCTGAACGTAACGGCAGATGAAATAGTTATTGCCCACAAGGGGCTAAACAGAAGGGACAAACAAGCACAAACAAAGGGATTAAGTCGATTAGGTCGACCCTTGTCCGTAACTGGTACTTATTTAATCGATCCCGAAAGGATGAAAGGCAAAGTCGACCTCGGTAGAATTTGAACTCTGAACGTAACGGTAGATGAAATACTGCTAAGCATTTTGCCCGGGGTGCTAACGATTCTGCCAGCTCGCCGCTTTTACAAGATTAGATTAATAATGGCCGGACATTTCTTTCCTTGGAAAGAATTCTGGCGTGATGGTTATTGCACTAACTGGAAAAGTAAAACATACGTGTGTTGAAAATTATTTCTGTCTGGTCTGTCTCAAATTATACAACCTCAAACTATCTCAAATTATTAATATAATGAATCTACTAATAACACACTTGCAATGAGTGCAATTATATATATATATATATATTTTTAAGATTTTAACAGGTAGCAATACAATTACTCCAGAATCAAGCTATTTATAGATAAGTAGGCTTAGGAAGACAGATTTAAGCCTCTTAAAAATAAGAAATTGTGAATGGGTAAGTGGTTTTGAGATTTTCGTTTACAGTTAGTGTTTTCTAATGATGTCGGCCAACTGTAAATGTATGAATACAGAAATAGAGCAAGAAGCAAAACGAAATAAGGCATCCGTTCAGATCGTTTTCCTCAGTTCAATTTCATAAAAATATTCCATCCCTCCATCCATCCATCCATCTATCTATCTATCTATCTATCTATCTATCTATCTATCTATGGATAAACCTAATGTTACCCCATTTTACACTATTGACATTTTCTGTGATATACGATACCCTTTTTTTCCCCTACCGACCCCTTTTGATCGGATTTCTTTTTTTTTTTTTGAAAGAAAAGATCTACAGTTGTATTTGTCCCCTCTGTGTGCAGCCTTGTGTGGCTAATAAAAGAAAGTTATCTAGCTATCTATCTAAACACTCATCCGTCTCTTTTTAAAATCGGTACCATTTTTGGCTTATTTAAGCTAATATTTAAGCTTTTCGCATTACGTACATAGCACTATTAACATTCCTTCGGCATTCTTCTGCTCCTCATCTTATTCCAATTTTTGTGGCTTACATTCTATTCTTTTTCTTCCATATTTCCTTTAGTTCATTTCTCATGATCTTGAAAACGTTTTCCCATTTTGCTTAAAATATTCTTTTTAAATATAAATATTATTGTCAAAATTATAGGTGAAATTTCCAGAAATATTAGAGCACCGTAATATTACGCTGCATTTCGTCTACGTCTGCCGAAATCACTTGGCCTTAATATGAAAACACCTATTTGTAAAGATATTTAAAGAACACTGCATTGTGTTCACAAAGTTTTCTTATGAATTACATTTCATATTTCTATCTGTTCTTCACAGATTTTCTAAATATCACATGCTTAGCGATATGTTTTCCAATGCTTGTTTTTGCGATTCGTTACAAATACAGAATCCATAAAAATGTATATGCTTCGACAGATTGTGAAGAACGCCATATCGTTCTTCTAAGAGGATTCAAAGACAGAAAAAAAGAAAAAATAAATACAAAAAATTAAACGATTACTTGCAAAGAATATTATTTGTGTGAGAAAAAATAAGAAGAAAAACGGGAACAAACAAGCAAACAAACCAACAAACAAACAGTTGTGTATCTGCGTGTACTGAACGACATTATATATACACTCACAGGCAAGTGTTTACACAAACAGATAGATATGCAAGCGTTCCCCAGAATATATCAATATAATTATGTACGTGTGTGCGTATGCGTGCGTGTCTGCTTCTGCGTATCTGTGTGGGTGAGCACTTTTGCGGTTCATGTCTATATTTTATCGCTTAAAATAATATATGCTGTTATTTAGTTTATTTCGAAAATATTCCAAAGATAGTTAACCATATGAATACATATATTTGTTTATAGTTTTATCGTTATGCATGCATATTTTAATATTCATATATATATATATATATATAT
>NC_068983.1:48348646-48354266 GCF_001194135.2 Octopus bimaculoides
TGTGTGTGTGTGTGTGTGTGTGTGTGTGTGTGTGTGTGTATGTGTGCATATATATATATATATATATATGGACTTGTTTTTCTATTTCTCTCGTCTATCTTTTCTCTTGGAGAGCCTAGAGTCACATAAATCTCATTTGGCTGATATTGATAGCAGTTTCTGTCCATCACCTTAAGTATGACACACTGAATGCTGTCATGTGTCGGGTGATATTTAATAACGATTTCTTATCTTACATTTCGATAGTTTCTACAAAGTATGTGCTGCAATATATGACTCTTCAGATATATTCACATCGGCAAATTTTTATCCAAATTTTTGCAAGTATACTTCCGCAGACATTACGCTTGGTGTAATCAGAAGCATACTATTTTATACTCAACGCATAATTGGATATTTTTAATGTGATGTATGTTTTCTATATATTTGAAAGGAACTTTCGAGCATATCGACATTAAAACTCGAAAAAAGTATTACCTACATAGTGTATATTTACGGTGTTGAAAGATGCTTTGGTTGGAATGAATTCTCTTGAATTCATTCGGTTTGGGCAACGTATGTCTGTACAAGGAGGCATATATTTATATATTTTCATTTCTATATGTACTGTTCATATCATATAGTTGGGTTACATGCTATATAGTATGTTTTCATTTTAGAAGTAGCTATCTAAATCAATTGAAGTGTATTCCAATTGAAGATTTTTCTATATCGTTGTATGATAGGGAAAATGCATATTTCTTAAGGCTATAGCGCTTTAACTATAGCAAACTTATCATATAAAGGTGTGATACAGATAATGTTACAACGAGTTTTTTTTTTTGTTTTTTGAAAGACATAAGGTTAGAAGTATACAAAGCTTAGCTATCTGTACGATAGTCTGAAGGGTTTTGTTAGGTCGAACGTTTATTCATTCACTTTTACGAGAAAATGGAAATAAATTACCTGTAAATATAATATAATTAATTGAGAGTATCTGTTCATTCAGATCTAAACACTGATTGTTAGCGAAAATAAATTCTCTAAAGAGGAATTAACCTCTATAAAGCCAATAGATCGACGATTTGCTCTAAATAGTTATTGCTGAAGGTAAAATTTAATCAACGTTACGCTAATCGTATATATTTCTTATGAAACATAGACAAGTTTAATAAAATGAAATAATTCAAATAAGTTTGGTGTTGGAGAAAATAATTATTAATTTTAACATAAGGTCGTATGAAATATATGACTGAAATTGTTGTATACAGTAATCAGGTGCACTATAATTAAGAAAAAAGCCATGAAGGGTACTGTTGGCCGATTTCCAGAAGCATGGAAGGTTTGAAGGATGTAATGTCTCGCCAGCTAATGACTGATCCAGGTAGTTTATTCCATGCTTCAACAATTCTGGGCGAGATGTAAAATTACAAAAAGGAACAAATTTCTCTTGGTTATAACAACCTCATACACTGAATTTTTAATATATCAGCTTACTAACTAAATATATGCACAACTTCATTAATAGTTACAATGGTGATAATTCTGCCCAGACATTTAAATATTTTGCAGATTTATTTAAGTTTTAGAATACAAATGTATTCTTGCATATCAATAATAGATAATTTCTTTTAGCTAATTTTCTATCAGCTGACATATTAGTACTTCGTTATTTGAGGTTCATTACATAATTGGAATGCTTTGTTTTATTCGTTGTTTTTATATTTCTGAAAGAGATCTTCATAAAATGTCAGCAACTCGTGAAGTACTTCCTGAAACATTAGAATTTAGTACAACTATATAATTGAACAGATCAATAGATCAGTATTTATCAGGAACAACGAAATACTTTCTCTATTTTCGTCTTCAGCTTTTGCCCAGTAAAAGACAATGTGTTTTGTTATAACATTATGTCTTGACATTTTTCATCCTTCGTATAACCTCGTTATCATTTATTTGTGTCTGTCATTGAACTGTGGTCATACTGGGACAGCGCCTAGAAGGTGATAGTCGAACAAAGGAAGCAAGCAATTATTTTAAAATCTAGTGCTTATGCAAGCGGTATTTTGTTTTACTGAGCACTCAGTTATGGTGATGTGAACAAACCCATACCCGTCTTCAAGCTGTTGTAGGAGAGAAATACAATGAAGAAAAAAATACATTCACACACACAAACACACACACACACACACAAACACACACACACACACACACACACACACTCACGCACATGCACACACACGCGCGGCGCACACACACAACCCTCTAATACTTTATGCTCTTGCAATATATGTGAATTCCTATTCTTTTCTCTGCTTAATTATGATTTCTGCATTCGCACAACGTCGACCACAAGTTTTAGCTTAACATGATGCATATAACAGACGTATACCTTTCATATTTTTCTCTCAGTGATCTCAACATTGATATGTTTAACGTCTAGAAAACACAGGTACATTTTAGTAAAATTGTATATAGCCCGACGCTGGTTTCCTGAAATTATATGTATGTTGTTTATGCCGCAGTTTAAATGTGTTTGCACAAAAACCAATTACTGATATTGCTTCTTTAGCGCCGTAGACTATGAAAGGTTCTACAAATCTACGTTCTAAAGAACAAAATGAAAGATTAATGTAATTAGAATATGGATAGTAGAGAGAATAGTGTAGGCATGAAGATCTTTTTTCTTCAGCAACACAACCTAGATGATGTTATTAACATTTAAATATTTTACTACAAATGTGTTCCCGTTAAAAGACCTAAGATTGTTCGAACACACCCATCGAGTAACCAACTCATATTTGTAATTTTCTTCAGAAAACCACAATTAGTAATGAAGCAGATTAAAGATTATACAAAATTGCATTTCCTTGTAAGAGAGAGAGACTGAGATAGAGTCAGAGAAATAGAATAACAGGAAGGGAGCCGGAGAAAGGCAGACAGAGACAGAGATCTTTCGAGATGTATATCGACTAAAACCACCATTTAGATGTCAAATGATTGTTATATGAATTAATAACTTTACGGTAGCCCCTCGACTATCGCGTTCTTACATTCCAGCCCCCGCCCACGACAGAGGAAAAGCCGCGAAGTGGAAACATTATTCTTTTACTAGTTTCAACCATGCGGTCGTCGTCATGCTGCAGCACCACTTGTATATTTAAAAAAAAATTGTTTATAATTTGTATATGTTTATTTTATTATAAATGCAAAACAACACCACGGTGGAATCGATGTAAGCTTAAATAACAAAACCTGATAGGTGAACTGCGATAAGAGAACCACGATATGGTGCAGGATTACCTAATGTTTAAAATATGTCTCATATATTCAGTGTCATACGGAATAGAAAATATGAACTCTTAGCAACTAATATGATATTGTCTTTGACAAATGCAGAACATAAAACCAGAAGTATCACTGTTTGGTTATTCAACAGAGTAATTTTATCATCTCAGAGTAATTATGTTTGCAGTTTAGAACATTTTGCCATTTTGCTACTAGTTGTCAATGTCAAAATTGTGAAAAATAAATTTAAGATATTATTTATGAATATTACGATTTATGTAATACATATATGTTATATGAGTTCTATATTTCAGTAAATTTGGTAAATTATTTGAATGTGTTTTACTATGTTTTTTCTGGTTCTTCTGAATCATTACTGAATAAAAAAAAAATAACAAAAACATGTGAAAACTAAATGCTAAATAAAATAATCTTTGAACATTTATTTAAATGATCATAGGTTCAGACAATTAGAAACCTACATTCTTCTGAAGATGTAATGATACGTTCACATAATTAATATTCGTTTGAAACTCAAATAGACATCCTTTCATCAAGTTAGCACGAAAGATCTCATATGATTATCACATTTCATTCTGAACTGCAAATTATACTGAAATTAATTATATTGCAAAAAGTTGGTAGCTAATGCAGGAAAGAGACGAAGATCGCAGTGTAAATTGTAAGCTAACAGAGAATTGTTTGTGATTTCCACTTTCTACTTGTTTGCACACACACTCAACACACACACACACACAGACGCACGTACACACGCGCACACACACAAAACACCCCCCACACAAATACACACACAGATGCACGTGCGCACAAAAATACACACGCATACATAATATACGTGTTTAAAAGTATATATTTATATATGTATATATGTATATACACATATATTATCATGCACACATACATATTAAAGAAAATGAATATTAGAAAGGACAACAGTTGACAAATGTGTTTTAACTTTTCGGACAGTGGCCTTTCATCTGAATAAATAGAGAAGCTTAGAGAGGCTGAGAAGGGGAAATAATCCGTGGAAAGAATGAATGACAGTTAAGAGGTTTTGGGGAATGATGTATTATGATGGGTGGTTTCAGAAGAGAAGAGGGATGGAGAAGTAGATGCACGTATGAGTAATTATGTCTGTCGGGAAAGTACTAGGCTTACAAAGAATAAGTCCTGGGGTCGATTTACTCGACTAAAGGCGGTGCTCCAGCATGGCCGCAGTCAAATGACTGAAACAAGTAAAAAGAGAAAGAGAAAAATAATGTAGGCATTATATTCTTTTTTACTCCAGGCACAAGGCCTGAAAACGTTTGGGGAGGGGGCCAGTCGATTAGATCGACCTCAGTACGTAACAGGTACTTAATTTATCGATCCCGAAAGGATGAAAGGCAAAGTCAACCTCGGCGTAAATTGAACTCAGAAGGTAATGACATGAAATACCGCTAAGCATTTCGTCCGGCGTGCTAACGTTTCTTATTTCGTTATTGCCCACAAGGGGCTAAACATAGAGGGGACAAACATGGACAGACAAAGGGATTAAGTCGATTACATCGACCCCAGTGCGTAACTGGTACTTAATTTATCGACCCCGAAAGGATGAAAGGCAAAGTCGACCTCGGCGGAATTTGAACACAGAACGTTAAAACAGACGGAATACCGCTAAGGATTTCGCCCGGCGTGCTAACGTTTCTGCCAGCTCGCCGCCTTAAAGTAGGCACTATATTAATTTAGAAATGTTTAAGGTTTAAATTTTGAAGCATTAAACAAGCTTTATCGCGAATCAAAATCATTTCCTACCAACCTAGGCTTCTTTTTCCGCTCTAATATTATGTGATGTTTATGACTTCCTATATTGTAACACCGACACGAATGAAATAAATTTGATCCAACCAGGAATCGAAATCACACATCTCGTTAAAGAATGAGAGGTTTTCAAAAAGATGCATCTGTTTCTGTTCCGTTTCCATGGTCACTTAACTGAAGAGATCTGCCATCAGAGGCTGCTAACACAGTCAGAAGCACGATGATAGTAAGGTTATATATATGTTAACGTGAGTTATTTAGACATTAACACATTTATTAGAATATTTAGCTGAAGATCAGAATAGAGTATTCTTTACTCTTAACTGTGAAACGATCGTACTAAATTAACTAAAGGCAGGTGGTTTTTTTACTCTTCTCTACTGTTTTTTGTTCTGTGTGTATCAAAAATATCGCTATCAATCTGGAGTAATAATTTGTAGTTTTGAAATCAGTAGTTCTTTGACTGCTATTTCTGAATTCTCAGTATGTTGGAGAAGCAGGTTACTGTCAATCCCTATATATTTATGATTAT
>NC_068983.1:48356039-48356226 GCF_001194135.2 Octopus bimaculoides
ATATATATATATATATATATATATATATATATATATATATATATAGTTAAAACTTACTTGCAAAGATGATGCGTGCGTTACCCAGATATACATTTGTATATACATGTAGATGTAGGTATGTACATACATGTACGCATATATGCATATACTCACATATTATCTATCTATCTCTCTCTCTCTCTCTATA
>NC_068983.1:48356236-48357261 GCF_001194135.2 Octopus bimaculoides
CTCACATATTATCTATCTATCTCTCTCTCTCTCTCTATATATATATATATATATATATATGCACGAATATGTGAATGTATGTGTGTTTAGCGAGTGTGTATATGTGCCTGTATTTGTGTATGTGTATAAACAATCACAGACGAATGTTTCTGAAAGCAAACGCAGAGAGAATGCTATCATACATATTGAATGCTGTTAACATATATAAATATTGTTATTCAATGTAGAAGACGAGCCAATGTGTCAAAATGAGGCTTTATAATTTAATTTATGATAATGCAGCACACAATTTTAATAGTTTCAATATTGCCGATTTTCCAAGTCCTATACGAATATTTGCCATTAAAGTCATTCTAAGTTCATAGGATACGAATATAAACTAACCTGGTAAAAATTGGAAAAGGTATTTTATTACTCTCTATGCATATAGAGCACTACCTGTATCTATCAGCATAAGATTAGATGAATCTTAAATATATATCTTATATTCGTCTTCTTTTGTTAGATCTATAAGCCGAAAATATAATTGTAAATTAATTACTGCATGTCTCTCTATCTCTCTCTTTATATATTTATCTACCTATCTTTCAATCAACGGGTATATTTGTCTATGTGCCTGTCAATATGTTTCCCTGTTCCTTTTGTCCGTATGTCTTTGAAAATGAAAGCTATAAATGATAGGGCCTATATATTAGATAGAAAAAAAAAAACGTGGGACGGTAACTGTGGGACATAAACCCATACCCCATGTGATGGTAAAAGTTTTTAATTTTCATTTCGTTCCTTTCGAGATTTTATCCCTAATTTCGTGGTTCTAGAACATAGGTGTTATTTCTGGTGTAATGGATCCCATGAGTGGATTCCTCTTATGTATGTATGTATATATATATATATATATATATATATATATATATATATATATATCTTAGAAAAAATAAGGTACTCAGAGATTTGGATGTTTCACAGATTTATGATTTATAAAAACATGTGACATATTAATAAAAATCTGTAAATGTACAACCATC
>NC_068983.1:48357675-48360534 GCF_001194135.2 Octopus bimaculoides
TATATATATATATATATATATATTAATATTAATATTTAGCAGGAGCAGGGGTCGAGAGTTCCGTGCATTCGCCCTTATAAAATTAGTTTGATAGTTGCCAACGTACAAAACTTTCGGCCTCTGCGTCACTCTGGTGCTTCTGCTAAATATTTATAAGAATATACATATACTCATATTTTGAGTTCTATTTTTCCGTTTGCATCACCATGCCTGTACGTATATATGCGTGTGTGTGTGTGTGTGCATGCGCATGTGTGTGCGCGTGCGTGTGCATGCGTTTGCGCGTGTATGTTTCTGTGTTTATGCCACTCTATATAGAAATATGAAATATATGGTAATCTGCTGTAATATGACTACAGAGAAAACATTTATTTTTATGAGTTGCTCTTTATGCATTAATACGCATTCAGATTCTATTTGTTCGATCTGGATGAATTAGAAGTGCCTAAAAACGTCTCACAATCTATATAAATTTAGCACTACACAGTGGTAAATCTAATGAGTTTACTTCTGATCACATACAAGTGCACAACTGCAGTTACAAGAGAAACAAATTGAAGAAAAACCGTCTGGGTGGAAATGTACGATACCGACCTGCTTTCAGGAACGGATTTTAGTGATAGCGAAGTGGAATGTTAAACGGAATATGAAAGAGAATTGAGAAGTGTATAGGAAGAAATGTTGTCGCAGTGACATCAGCCAATAATCCCCGAAAGACTAATGACCATCGTATTGTTTGAAATAGAAGGCTACAATTTAATATACATCAATCCAACTCTCATGGACATAGTTTCTAATCCAACTTCAATACCCTTCATTAGTTGGAATTTTTTAGTTGACAATATCACTCATGAATCATTTGTCCATTCTTTCGCTACCAATATGAAATCCCATTTTGCCTTTAAGATATAACGTTTGTCATATTGTGAACACATCTCTTCAACACAAGACCTGTTAATGTTCAGGCTTGACATTTGCAGTGAAATTTAGGCTTGTAGGCGTCTTCTTACATATGTTCACCTGAAGAAAAGGTTTTTTTTTGTTGCATGATGTAATACCTCTCTTCATCAATAAAAAACATGTCTGAACCAGATGTAGTCTGAACCACAATCCATCTGTTGTTATTTGTTTATGTATGTGTATATATACATTGCAGCCTCTTATTGAAAGAATGAAGGGCGGTAATCACCTGTGTGTTAGTGTTTCCGGAGGTAATGACGATTATGTCGTTGATGTATAACAGAGGGAGGGTTGGAGAGGACATTGAACCCCAGAGTCCACCAAATTAGGGTGAGCTCGATACAGACAAAGCTCCATCTTAGTGCACAAAGCGATGATGAGAATTATCAACAATCTGCCCTGTAAGCTTTCTAGGGAAGCGTAAATTTATGGTTGAAGAAAAAAAATAAATATATAATCTTCACTTAAACTTAACTAAAACTCTTGTTTATGGAGAAGCACTTAGATTTTAGATACGGTTAAGCTTTGCCAATATAAAGGCCGAAATATTCAATTTACTTCCTCTCACGAAATATAATTTATTGGATTAACTACGTCACCCATTATCGTTGATAGCATTTTAATTTTCTGAAACCATGCTTATCGAGAATTCAATAGGCTTATTAGCTTTCATAAGTAACTCGTAGATAATAGTTATTTACTAACTATTGGGTTATGAAAGACGTTTCTTCTAAAACTTCTTATGTAATACGGAACAGATAGCATGTTATATACAGGTTATTGTGTGTTTGGCATAGTTTTGAAGTATATGGGAGAGTGACAACATTTCGGTGCAAACACTAAGTAGATATTCCACATTTATTAGTGACAGAAAATAGTATCCGCATCGATGGAATGATTATGTGTGGTTCCTGCTTAATCAAAGAAGAAATTGAGGCGTTATAAGAATTTTAATGGGCTTCTAATTAAAGTTAGGGAGACGAAAGGAAGAACTTCACCCGAGAGCCAAAAACCATGACTCTGTTACATTCAACAAAAGGTAAATGGATGGAGGTAAACGACGTGGTGAATGAAGTCTACCATTCATTAAAAGAGGCCATAGGAATACAAGAGGCAAAAGCAGTGTACAACAAAGTTGGGAAAGATACAGGTATTCCCTGTTGCATCACTTATGCTCAAAACCAGGAAAGAACCAATGATATAAAAGGTTCTAGGTGTATTCGGCTACAACAATTCATCTACGACAATTTATCTGTGTGTGGTTATCTGTGTGTGGTGTGTGTACGTGTGTGGTTGTAGATCACTTGCATCCGTAGATGAATTTTTGTAGACAAATTCGCCGGATAACGACAAATAAATGTGCGATTTTGCTTGTATTTGCATCTAGAGGGCCGGTGAAGGAAATACCACATATAAGCCGATGTATACACTGATTTACAAGATAATTGTTAGTATTTGACTATATGCACGTTAATATGTTAGATCATGGGATAGTGCTGGAAATTATATAACTTACTGTAGTTATGGTATTTACATCCTACATCATCAAAATTTAAGCACAAACTTCTCAACATACAATATATATATATAGTCTTGTTCATGAACACATCAAACTACCCGTTGCGAGAATCAAAGCCACAAGATCAACACGGTTAGCATTATTCATTATTCATATACTTCTGGCTAAAAATAAAACTCATACAAAATAAAATAGTCTCAGCTGCATTTTGACAGAAAAATGATGGAACGATAACGGCTTGGATACTGTTAGTCATACGTCAATCTGATCTGACTAGGACTAGACAACTAAATCAACAATAGATTACATATATATATATATCTGTCTGACTGTCTGTCTGTCTGTCTGTACGCCTGTCTCTCTCTCTCTCTGCATATATA
>NC_068983.1:48361596-48362391 GCF_001194135.2 Octopus bimaculoides
TATACTCGACTAAAGGCGGTGCTATAGCATGAGTCCCGGTGACAGGTGGATAGGTCTTTCCCTACGACCCAGGGAATGACGTTCTGCTCATAAGTACGCCTTTATAGTTGCTTGAAAGTCAGGAACCAGGATAATCTCCGTCCTAACGAACCCGTTACATAGAACAGACTCGAACTAGTGATTTGACGGCAATTTGGCAGTGATTTCAATCGGGGTAGAGGTTGGCTCGCTTAATCAAATAAGTACCTGTTATGTAATAAGGTTGGTTCATATAAATAAACTAATATGAAAAAATATATTTCGTCTATTTTGTTAAAAAAATTATTATCATAATATTATATTTATATCTATCAGAAACGTTTGCTGTTTACAATTATGTCTACATATAGAGTCCTATATAAACATCTAGATATCACGCTCCCTCCACCTTTCACTCTCTCATTTAGTCCTTTTTTTTCTCTCCCCCTTTCTCTCTGCTTGTCTGCCCACCTCAACCTTCACGCTGAACATATATATATGTGTGTGTGTGTGTGTACATGTGCATAGCATATGTGAGTGTACGTATGTCCGTAGCTATGCGTTTGTCTGTGTATGTAATCACCTATAAGCGTGTATATTTTACACACAGACAACCAAAAACATACATTTGTGCATACATACATAAGTTTATACATCCAAATAGATATACAAAAAAATATATACATTTATACGTATACGTTTATCTATCCGTCTATCCATCTATCCATCTACCTCTCGCTTTCTCTCTTTCTCATCTCTCGCTCTCTCCTTATATAT
>NC_068983.1:48362538-48365096 GCF_001194135.2 Octopus bimaculoides
ATATATATATATATATATAAAACGACGTTTGTATAATTTTTATGTATGTATACATACACGCATATATATGTATGCACGCGCACACACACGCACACACACACACGCACACACACACACATACACACACACCCACACATACGCACACACATCCGAACTCGTACATTTCCTTCCACTTGTATGTGGTGTTTATCAAATCACTGAATCATATGAGAATTTGCTGCTAACTATTGTTTTATCTGACGTTAATTTCCTGTTATTACCGTAGGCTTAGTTATTTGAGTTTCATGAATATTCTCTCCTTCCACTTGTATTGTTACTCAAGTGTATTGAATTTTAGATACGATTGGGAGATTAACTTTACTTTTTTTTTTGCCTTATCGTAATTTTGATTTTACAATGTTTTTTTTTGTATTTATTTTGGGTGTCTGTTACACGGATCGTTTTTGTTATGTTATCGTGTTATGCTTATTGCTAGACTATTTAGTTTAGTCTAAAAATCCTTAGTAGGTCTATTACCTTTCCTGGCTTATTTAGGTCTTTTCTTTTCGTTGATTGCATATGTTTTGTAAGAAGTAGGATGTATGTATATATATTCTGTACTTGGTTAGACTGTATAAAGCGTATTCGTTTATAGTCACACATATCTTATATGTACATGTGTATCTGAGATATTGTATACGTGTGTATATATGCGTGTGAATCGTGGCACTCCGTCGGTTACGACCTACCAGGGTTCCATTTGATCCGATCAACGGAACAGCCTGCTCGTTAAATTAACGTGTAAGTGGTTGAGCACTCCACAGACACGTGTACCCTTAACGTAGTTCTCGGAGAGATTGAGCGTGACACAAAGTGTGACACAAAGCTGGCCCTTTGAAATACAGAAGGAGTGAGAGAAAGTTGTGTTGAAAGAGTACAGCAGAGTTCGCCACCATCCCTTGCGTGAGTCTCGTGGCGCTTTAGGTGTTTTCGCTCAATAAACACTCAGAATGCCCGGCCTGGTAATCGAAACTGCAATCTAACGACAGCGAGTCCCCTGCCCTAACCAGGTAGAGTCCAGGTTCTGGCTAAACGCCTCAAGTAGTAAGAAGCATCAAGAATCGCTTGAGGTGAGCAATCCCTTTTGTCATTCTTCTGAAGGGTAAATCCGAATTCCCATCACTTGGTTATGAATATTTTGGAGAATGTAAATCCAAAATAATTACAAAAAATACGGAGACTGGTATATCTACAAAGTTTTCTTCTAATTTTAGCAGTTAATTTTACAACATAATTGGTTCAAATGACTGACTGGTATTTCTGCTGCATAGGGAATGTGCAGCTGCACAGGCAATCAGCAATATTCCGCTATGCACCTTCTTTCAAGGTATTTCCGGACAAGTGTGATTCGAAGCGAACTGAATTTGTTTATGCGTGACTAGGTTATTTCTTTATTTTACTATGATTTTAGATACGAACGAAAAGTGAAGGGGACATGTTGAAATGAGATTTGTCTTTAAAATTTACTTTGATTCTGACTTTATCTTTAACCTAGTCCCAGGAAGAAACTGACAATACTGTATACTAAATTATGTCAGAGTATATATCTTAATCTTTTAATACAAATTCATCGGTGTATTAAGCGATATTAAATGAAAACAAGAACACACAGAGAGTGCAAACCTCCGCCAAGGCAACACCAACGTCCTCTCAACGATTAGCTAGATATGATTTCTAAAATGGGAACATCTGAAATACACTTGGCTTCTCTCACAAACGAGAATACTAATAATGAACACGACTGTTCACAAAAATTTTGTGAAAAAACTGGAAAAATAATCCAGAATCCTTGTCCGGTACAATCGATCCCAAAATCTAATCAATTCTTGCCAGTCACATGGCCAAACATCCCTGAAAGTTTCATACGAACCCATCCAGCGGTTCTTGATATATCTAGTCAACAGAGAAACAAACGAACAAAGAAAACAAACAAACACGAATATATATATATATATATATATATATATATCTTAAAGGATAGAGCTCAAAATCAATGCATTGAAGATACTTTATTGCAGCAACAATTATAATAACAGAAACAACCACAATAAGCCAAACCTATGCACATTTCAATAGGGTATCCCGGATAAATAAACCACATCATAAGATGTCTCGTAAAATATTGTAACAAATTACAGCATATTACAAATTTCTGGATACTCCATCTCATCAGGGTCGCATTATTGCCATCACCAATAGTATTGGTCGCATTATTGCCATCACCAATAGTATTGGTGATGGCAATAATGCGACCCTAATGAGATAGAGTATCCAGAAATTTGTAATATGCTGTAATTTGTTACAATATTTTACGAGACATCTTATGATGTGGTTTATTTATCCGGGATACCCTATTGAAATGTGCATAGGTTTGGCTTATTGTGGTTGTTTCTGTTATTATAATTGTTGCTGCAATAAAGTATCTTCAATGCATTGATTTTGAGCTCTATCCTTTAAGAGACATGTATACATATATATATACAAAAACTCAACTGTGAGTTTTTGGCTAAGACTGTTAA
>NC_068983.1:48365106-48366756 GCF_001194135.2 Octopus bimaculoides
ATACGACAGGCTTCTTTCAGTTTCCGTTTACTAAATCTACTCACAAAGCTTTGGTCAGCCCGAGGCTATAGTAGAATACACTTGCCCATGGTGCCACCCAGTGGGACGGGATCCAGAGCCATATGGTTGATAAGCAAGCTATTTACTACACATCCAATCTTGCGCCTATACACAGCCACACGGAATGGAGTAGACAAGATCCAGGCTACATAACTTTCATAGCAAGCAGAACCTCATAAGTGGTAAATATCCAGGCGAGGTGTATAACGCAGGCCACTCTTCAAGGCAAGGATATCTTGAGCAAATGAACTTTCCTTTAATTAAGATATCCTTGGCCTGAAGTGTAGCTTCCGTTATACACCTCGCCTGGATATTTACCACTTCTGAGGTTCCGCCTGGTATGAAAGATATGTAGCTCGGATCATATCTACTCTATTCCGTAACTCTTGTATTCTTGTATTCTTATTCGCACACCTGACAAACCCTGTCGCGTACTGTGGAATATAAAAAGAACTTTTTTCAGTTTATCGTACTTTGATACGAAAAAGTCCATAACCTCCGCCTCAATAAACTATTATTTTCCCTGAAAATTTTTTTTCATCTTTACTACGGATTTCTTAAAGCTTTCTTCCTACACATCGAGCCCTGGATCTTACATTTATATATATAATAATATAAATAATATAGATATATGCATATACCCATACATATATGTACTTACCTACATCTATATGTATACATACATGCATATATGGGTACAGGACCTCACAGAAAACAATGAGAAACGAAAACATAAGAACGAAAACAGAAAACGAAATTTTTTCGAGCAACATAAAAAAAACAAAACAGAGAAGCGAAACATGCAACATAAAGAGTAAATCCTTTCGTCAGTTGTCCCTGTTTCATCTACTCCGCGTTTCAAATGCAAGGACACTATGCGACTTCGTTGGAACAGTCCTTCCCGCAAAGCAAATTAAATAAAATTTGTTAACAAGAACAAGACAGTGAGAACAAGACAGTAAAAACAATAAAAAAAAGTAAAAACAAGACAGTAAGAACAAGATTGTAAAAACAAACGGTGAGGGCTACTGAGCCAAGACGATAGAAAAATTATTATGAACGCTAAGTAGAAGTGCCATGTTTTTACGTTTGTTTTTACAGTCTTGTTCTCACTGTCTTGTTTTTACTCTCCTGTTCTTGTTAACACTTTCACCCTCTGCAAAAAATTCCAAATTTAATTTAATTTGCTTTGCAGGAAGGACTGTTCCAACGAAGTCGCGTATTTTCCTTGCCTTCGAACGCGGAGGAGACGGAACAGGGACAACTAATGAAGGGATATAATCTTTACGTTGCATTCTCGTTTCTCTGTTTGTCTTTTTTCTTTGTTCGAAAAATGTTCGTTTTCTGTTTTCTTTTTTATTCTTTCGTTTTTCATTTTGCTTAACGTTTTTTTGTGATGTCCGGTACCCATATATGCATGTATGTATACATATAGATGTAGGTATATACATATATGTATGGATATATGCATATATCTATATTATTTATATTATTATATGATCGAACACCACGCATCCTTTTCCAAGTATATATAAATACACACACACACACACACACACACACATACACACACACACACACACACACACA
>NC_068983.1:48367407-48368363 GCF_001194135.2 Octopus bimaculoides
TATATATATATATATATATATATATATATTTATATTTATATATATATGCATAGAGGCACATATATATGTGTGTGTGTATATCTGTATAAATTTTTACACCTTTCTGATTCATGGCTTAAAAGTAATAAATAACATGTATATCTTTCCAATTATTCCATATGGAAATGCCTTGAGCAATCTTTATAGAAACCACCTAATATGTACATGAATGGATGTTCAACTGATTCTATGTAATCTTCCTTTTTAATGCTTATAATTGATATATACACACCTTTTACTTATTTTGGTTATAATATCATTTTTTGAGATTCTTAAATTTTATTTTCATACAACATAATGTTGTTTACAAACATTGTCGCCTAAATAAAATTTCCTCTGTATTAACATCTTAGATTTCTTCACGCCTTGCCCCTTTAACTGGTAATTAACATCACGATTTAAAGTCTACCCCTACCCTGCCTCTTTTTATAGACAGTTACCTACATCCAACTACCTACTCCTAATGTCTTCTTTCCTCCCTGGGGAAAAGGGATACATGAGCTGTCAACTCACTCTTGTCCTTTCTTAAAAATAGACTGTCTTCTAGTCTTCGATTTAACAATTCATAAAGAGATGAAGGAATTAGAAATGAATTACAGTCTTACAAGCCTATGACCCCACTGTGCTCCATGCGATTTTTAGAAGGTGTAGTCTATTCTTAGCTACAATAGCGACAACATGAGTTTCTTTCATCTTCTGGCTCTGTTAAAATATTCAAGAAAAATTATATTAATGTGTCCTACTTTTTAAAATTCCATTTATTTATTAGTCCATCTGATAATGGCATTGAATTTAAGTTGATGTAATGATTTCAGTGTTCAATTAAATGGAGCTGCTTGAAACGTTCGTACTGCATTACTACATGATATCCTCTTGCTAATTTTGATTATATATATTCATATATATATATATATATA
>NC_068983.1:48368712-48371988 GCF_001194135.2 Octopus bimaculoides
GCTGGCGCGTCGCTTTATGGGGTGTTATAATGAAACAATTTAACATTGAACTGAAGAATTACTCAATACTTTTTTGTAGAGTACACATCTAATATTTCTTATGTATTTACCAGAAAAAGGGTGACAGGGGCTTCGGAAACTCAACCCTACATTTTTTGTCAGCGGCTAGTAACCCGAAACTTCGGTGTCATTACCACCCTTCATCTAAAAGTACAACATACAGGGTACGATGGGTAAATTGTCGCCATTTTATATTTTTAATTTCGCGCAGGCATATTGTTTTTCTAATTTTGTTGACTACACAGTATAGTAGGCTCAGTTGGGCAACGTCTGTGAGAAAAACAGCACCATTACGCAATTCACTCTGCCAGAAATTTGGAAACGACATGCTGTACTGCTTGGCATTCCAACCAGAAGCTCCAATATGAACATTTCAGAGTGTTTGGCTGTCAATATGAGGACAGTGCAGACGTTTCGGAAAGAGTTCGATGAGTGTAATGGTGATTACGAAGTTACGGCAGCGCTTTTGATCATTCTGATAAGAAAAGAACTTCTTTATTTGTTGGTGAGATTCAGGCCATGATATACAACGATCCCTCCAAGTCCATCAGGTCCATTGCCTGGGACATGGGAGTATCTGAGTTTCTTATCAAGCAGGTAGAGCATGAAGACATTCGGTATTCCTCATACAAGATGAGAAAGAGCCAATTTTTAACCCAAGCAATCAAGGACAAGAGAAAAGACCGCGCTACGAATCTTTTGAACAAACTCAAACATTCTCTCCAACCGAACATGCTTTGGTTTTTCTCGGACGAGAACAATTTCTGCCGGGATCAGATGGTCAACATACAGAACAACCGTGGACCCCAAAACATGTACCGAGTGTGATAAAATCAAACATCCAGTCAACATCATGGTGTTTGGAGTGATCTCTAGAGTGATGGTGACATTACGCCACCATTTGCCTTTCCACACGGTTTGAAATCCAACACGGGGGTCCTACATCAAGTGTCTGGAGGAGGTAGTGCTGCTCTGGGTCAAGTGGATTGCTGCTGGAGGACCCTGTGTCTGGCAACAGGACTCTGCACCATACCACAAAAGCAGGAGAACCCAGTCATAACTGTCAGACAATTTCTGCGACCACATCACCCCTAACATTTGGCCAGGTAAATCTGCAGACTGCAACCCCTTCATCATTATGTGTGGGCGCAGTTGAGCGAGAGACCAACGAAACTCCTTGTAAGACCAAAGATAAGCTGAAGGCAAAGAATAAGGCAGCATTCATATATATATATAATTCATATATATATATATATATATACACACACACACAAACATATCTTTTTTCACTTGTTTTAGTTATTATACAGCGGCAATGCGGTGACAACATTAAATTTTTAGTCGAACGAATCAAACGAAGTACTTTTTTTTTATTTTTTGAAAGCCAGGTACTTATTCTATCGCGCTCTTCTGCCGAACCGCTATAGATATCCCGGAAAGTATTTAACTTTAGATACCACCAGTGCTTGTTTCGATAACGGACCTTATAACCTTACGCTACGCGCCTGCATAGTGGAATTTAGTATCGATGTGTATATATAAAGATGTATATGAATATATGAATCTATATAAATAGTGCATACATGCGAACATGTATACAAAAACAGACACATGCATCTTATATATACAGGTAAATATGCAAACATATGTAAGCAGCTACTTACTTCCCTACTTTTATATTACATTATATGCTTGCGTGTGAACGTCTCTGTGTGTATATGTCTGTATCTGTATGCGGGTGTATATGTGAGTATATATACGTAAGGGAGGAAGAGACAATGCAATTGAACTGAACAGATATATAAACGCAGGTATATATTAAACAAAAATTTCCGCACTGAAATATGTCATAACTAATAATTTTACATACGTTAAATTACACATCTTGTGAGAATTCTCATTGAATTCGCGTGGAAACTTAAAAAAATATGATGGACATTCTAACTTATATTTTAATTTGAGTTTATAATTGATCTGTAGAGCATTTCCATTCGATATTAACATAATAGAAGTGAATAAGAGAGGAATATTTAATTCGCTATATATTGTGTTTAACTTTAATTACTTCGTTAATGCGGCAGAGTGAATGATGAGACTGCAGTCCTCTGACATATCTGTTTTGTATCAAGGAAAACCATTACATATAATTAACTGGTGCAACTGAACACGCACACTACAAGCAAGCATATACATAGTAACAAGTTCCCAAGCGCATCTTACTCATACACGCACGCGCGCGTGCGTGTGTATGTATATACATACATATATACATGTATGTGTGTGTATCTATGTGTGTAAGTGTGGGATATATATATATATATATATATATATGTGTATGTGTATACTTGCATATATATATATATATATATATATATATATATATATATATATATATATATATATATATATATATATATTCGTACACACACACACACACACATATATATATATATCGTTGCTATTATGCAAAAGTGTCGTAAGTCCAAAACGTTGCTATTTCAGAAACCAAAAAAGTAGTTTCACCATTCCATAGCATCAGGGTAGTATTCATCAATTCGGTCAACAAACCCCACTCAATACCAGCTGACCACATGTTACCGTCCTTAAATCTGCTAAATGAATGACCATCCTACGCTCTTCAACAGAAAATAACGCAGAAATAAGCAGAGAGAGAAAATAAAAATGGTTTAGTGTCTAGGGATCAATCATGGCGAATGCTGGACAGAGGTGTTCAGGCAGGAGAGCTAGGAAGAAGGGGCGTGAAAAAGTAGTAGTTATCCCAAAATGAAGGAATGCATGCGTGTGTATGTGAGAGCATGTATGTGCGTGTGGATAGGGGCTGGTGACCCTGACGTGTGCGTGTGTGCATGTGTAGTTGTGTAGATGATGGCGTGAGTGGTGGGAAGTGGTCAGTGCTAGAATGTACGCGTGGTGTGATGTAAATATATATATATATATATTTATATATATATATACATATATATATATATATATATATACACACACAAATGAACTTTTATATACGAGCAGATGGAATGAAGAGGTTTTATTACTACAATTGTTTCGTCACATCAGTATCAGCTTGTAATTGCGGAAAGTATATCGAGGGAAATCAGTCTTACTCTATGTGATAGCCGAAACCAGCAGAAGAGTTTTGGGAAGCACACTATAAGATTATTACCCACGTAATATTGTGTGTGTGTATATATATATATA
>NC_068983.1:48374801-48375442 GCF_001194135.2 Octopus bimaculoides
TGTGTGTGTGTGTGTGTGTGTGTGTGTGTGTGTGTGTGTGTGTGTGTGTGTATGTGTGTGTGTGTGTGTGTGTGTATATATATATATAAGTATGCATGTATATGTTTGTGTGTCTGTGATTGTCTCGTCACTGTCACTTGACAACCGTGCGAAACTACGATGATATTTTAGTTCATTGACTGGCGAGGAAATCTCAGCTACGAATATTCTGTGTAACGTGTCTTTGTCTATGTTCTCTGTCCTTTAAGTTTTAGTGTAGTTTCCTGTTTGCTCTACTCTCGTATAACTTTTTCTTCTTGTTGTTGTTCTGTCCTCAGTCCTCTCTTCCAAGGAGCTGACATCCATTTCACACTTGGACTAGTTTTGCAAGTGTCCTTATATCTCAGTTTTGGTCTTCCTCTTGGTCTGACCACAAAGAAAAGATTGTTTTCAAGAAAATTCAATTTTCTTGAGAACAATCGTTTCTTAGTGGTCAGACCATAGGTGGGCTTCTTCTAGCATAATGGATGTCCACTTAGTGGTCATCCTTCTTATATGTATGTAATATAATTTTTCTGAATCTTAAGATTTTATAATATACTAGGCCACTGGTTTTAAATTGATATTAATCAAATATTCAATTTTTCACCTTTATTATTTAA
>NC_068983.1:48375476-48386760 GCF_001194135.2 Octopus bimaculoides
GAATCCAAAATTACAGGTAAAATCTCAATTAAAATCTATTTATAAAAAATTAAAATTAAATTGAGCTTTACAGATTAAAATATATATAAATATAGAGTTTTAGGGAAAAGAACCAAGTTTCAAGAACTCATCGATGAAAATTCACTATCACATATAGAAAAATTAATAATTAAAAGCACAATAGATGTGTATAATATAATACAAAGTAAATATCATAAGATAAAGATAATAATAATAAAGATATATATATGTACACATGTACCTACACGTACATTTGTGAAAATAATTCTAAACATTTAAGGTGCAACTGTTTTCAGTTGTTAATTTAAATTACTGCTATAGTGGGTTATACTGAAATTAAATTTGAAAATTTTCTTTGGCCTATTCGAAAATGATATTATTGCAGCTCTGTTTCGTAGACCCTGTGGTCTGAAGGCAGTTGCCATATATCTTATTCCACACCTGCATCATGAAATATTGAAACGGTGTCATTTATACATTACATCTGTAAACTTGTTTAGCAATTATTCACAAATTTATTACGCCATGTATGAATAATTTAGCGATTATATTTATCCTGACCACAAGTTCGAGAATACATTATTTGACAATACATACTACTGCTAAAGTGGAATATTTGTATAATGAATTGATACTTTAGGAAAGAGCGCTATTTGTAGAACATTTTGTAGTTTGATAAGGTAATAATCCTTTCTACTATAGGCACAAGACCTGCAGTTTCAGGAGAGGAGGATAATCGCTCACATCGACCCCAGTGTTACCCTGGTAGTTAGTTTATCGACCCCAAAAGTATGAAATACAAATTCGACCTCAGCGGAATTTGAACTCGGAATGTAAAGACAGACGAAATACTGCTAAGCATTTCACCCGGCGAGCTAACGTTTCTTATGTCTTTACTGCTCACAAGAGGCTAAACATAGAGGGGACAAACAAGGACAGACAAATGGATTAAGTCGATTATATCGACCCTACTGCGTAACTGGAACTTATTTAATCGACCCCGAAAGGGTGAAAGGCAAAGTCGACCTCGGCGGAATTTGAACTCAGAACGTAAGGACAGACGAAATACCGCTAAGCTTTTCGCCCGGCGTACTAACGTTTCTGCCAGCTCGCCGCCTTTAGAGTTCTACATAATGTTAAAAAGATGTAATGGCTACGACCAGAAACCGGTCCCAGGTAAGTCTTTTGGATGATACTTAAACAGTAACAGTAACTGCATCTCTTTAACATATCGTAACCTTTAATAGATGTGACTAACACTCTGCAAAGCACAGAACACATATTAAGTGCTACATCCTTACAGTTATATGTAAAATAATACACATACACTAATGAAATATTCGTTGCCGTAGCACAAAAGATACAATTGGCTTATAAGTCCATGAAAGAACGTTTCTCGCGCGAAATATTTCGATGTCAGTGTCACAGCTATCAGTGGAAATTCGTGGAAATTTGCAACATACACGATTACATATCAAGCATTGAAATGTTTTGTACTACAAGGAATTCGTGGCACTCCGTCGGTTACGACGATGAGGGTTCCAGTTGATGCGATCAACGGAACAGCCTGCTCGTGAAATTATCGTGAAAGCGGCTGAGCATTCCACAGACACGTGTACCCTTAACGTAGTTCAGCGTGACACAGTGTGTTACAAGGCTGGCCCTTTTGAAGTACAGGTACAACAGAAACAGGAAGAAAGAGCGAGAGAAAGTTGTGGTGAAAGAATACAGCAGGGTTCGCCACCATCACCCCTGCCGGAGCCTTGTGGAGCTCTAGGTGTTTTTGCTCAATAAACACTCAGAACGCCCGGTCTGGGAATCGAAACTGTGATCCTATGACCGCGAGTCCGCTTTTCTAACCACTGGGCCATTGCGCCTCCACACAAGTAATTACATTCACATAGAATCTCGAAATCATCTCAGGAGAGAAACTTTCAACATGTCAACTTTCTTGACGCGTCAACGACTCCGTGGGTTATGTCGTCGACAGAGACTACTCTGTTCCTCTAAAAACCACCATAATCTACATAATATCATTATATTTCTCTTTTTATCCTCCTGCCACTTCAAAAATCATTGATTCATACACTCCACACATTTTACTAAATCATTGATTCTTATAACTACTTTAAGATACTCTCACGCTCATAGGTGTTAGCCCTCAAAAACTGACTTCCTAAATATAAACTAAACTTTAATCCTATTAAACCTACCACACTTACTCCATCAAGACGACTATGAACGACTGAAGAGGCTACTTGTAGTGTCTTCTTAGTCAGAGTAAATTATAGAATTCGTATATCAGAAAGTAAATAAAAAAAGAAAACATAAGCGTAATGTAACTGGAATGAATGAAAATTATATATTAGAGGAAACTAAATCTTTTGGATTGTGTTTTTCTTTTATTAACAATCGAATATCGATAAGTACTTAATGGTCATTTGATGGTACTGCAATTCATATATTTACCAGAATATACTGATACGGTGGTGTTGATTTGGTTTAAAAAGAGTTTTAAACGGTTACGTTTTCTCGACTACCATATAATTCTCAGTATTTGTCTTCATTTTTTTCTGGCTTATTCATGATACTGTTGCTATTGTTACTGTTTATTTCCGGTATATTCTGTGCCAAATGACCTTAGCAGGTCATAACTATGTCTAAATTAGTGTGAAATCGATGGCTGAAGTTATTTTAAATCAGCGAAAACGAATTTAACAGAACAGCGTTTAAAATCGCTTGATTCATTTATATCTTCGTGTTTGTTTATTTTCCTTTTCACTAATCGGATTCTCGACTAATAAAATTCTGTCCAACTATCTCGTTTATCGTTGCATTTAAAGTTCGTATCAGCAAGAGAAACAATTGTCTGTACAAAGATTAATTCTGGTTTTGTTTTTGTATGAAGTTTTCTTGAACTTGCGAACCCCTTCCGAGGCGCACACATCAATCATGTCATTAGTAGCTAGGTAATAGAACCATAAAGATACACTTTAGACGAGGATTCCCTGCAAAACACTGCCAAACGTTATTCCACACTACTCGAAGTTAAGGCCATTTGAAGGAATCTTAATATATATTGTTTTAAGTTACGTTTACAGTCTAATTTCTAAGACGCTTCCAATACCATAAAAGGTACTTTTTCAAATAGATCATCAAATCCCTTTACCAAAACTATATCTATTAGACTGCTAATCGTACTTTCACTTTCCTCATAGAAATAGATTACTTTTGCTTCATTCACCTTATTAATTCTATTTGACCATTTAGCTTTCACACTCTTCACTTAAGGAATGACATCTAGTGAGATGCATTCACCATTAACTTTCTACGTGGACGTTAGAGCGTTTTAAGAAATTGTATATCCCGTTACTTACGTTTTTCATTAATTTCCTTTATATATTTCAGTTCATTTGATAAATGAGATTTAGTCATGTAGCTATATTTTTACTTTTACAAATTAACACTTTTTTTCTCTTAAGAACATCACATCGTATCAATAGTTAGCCATATGTATACTTTTCTTTTGAACTACATTCAGCACTGGTATTAACGCTTGCTGTGGATATAAAAACATATATTATTTGTCTTTGTCGTTCATGAGATGTTGACCTAAAATACGACTAATGTTTGGACAGGTACCGGAAAAGAAAAGAATAATGTTTGGCGTAGGAAACTTTTCAAAGATATGGAGATCCTCAACTTAAATCATACACATCAGTTTTGTCATAATATTAAACATTGAGATACTAAGTGATAATGACAGTCACCACTAGTTTCATATATTAAGAAATATATTTCACAAGTGCAGTGGTAGCAATACTAATAATTTCTAAATAGACTCAAGGTCAGCTATTCTGGAAGACCCCCTAAATCGATTGGTGGTTATTTTATCGTACACAAATGGATTAAAGTAAAAAACGACGGCCAGAGTTTCTGATTTTAGGATTCAATTGAAAAAACAAATAAATAAAATATTCTTTTCTACTCTAGGCACAAGGCCCGCAATTTTTGGAGAGGGGCCCAGTCGATTAGACTGAATCTTAATTTATCGACCTTGAAAGGATGAATGACAAAATCGAACTCGGCGGAATTTGAGCTCAGAACGTAACAACAGACGAAATACCACTAAGCATTTCGCTCGGCGTGCTCACGTTTCTTATTTCTTTATTGCCCACAAGGGGCTAAACATAGAGAGGACAAACAAGGACAGACAAAGAGATTAAATCGTTTACATCGACCCCGGTGTGTAACTGGCACTTAATTTATCGACCCCGAAAGGATTAAAGGCAAAGTCGACCTCGGCGGAATTTGAACTCAGAACGGAACAGCATACGAAATCCCGCCAAGCATTTCGCCCGGCGTGCTAACGATTCTGCCAGCTCACCGCCTTGGTTGCAGTAGTAGTAGTAGTAATAATAATAATAATGATAATAATAATAATAATAATAATAATAATAATAGTAATAAAGATAATAATAATAATAATAATGAGATTAATAATAGCAATAAGACTACTACTACTACTACCGCTACCAATGAACCATGCCCCCATGATTTTGATGCACGGTGGGGGGGGGGAGAATAAAGGATCAAACAGGATGAAAAAAAAATGGACCCGGACCGAGAATGGACAACAAGAAAGGAAGCGGTAAAGGAACGGCAGATGTGGAATTCAGCTGCTGCGGAAAGGTGTTTTCTAATTACATCGAGCTTAGAATTCACCAAAAGGAAGTGTGTCAGAAGAAAGTGATTCAACAGCGAGGGTTGGAAAACCAGAAGACGTGTGGCCAGAACCTCCTGGAAAGAAACCATAGAGAAGGTCATTCTACAGTCAAATCGGAACAGAAAAGAAAAGAGATAGGCGTGAAGAAGCCAAAGATTAAATGGCCGAAGGAAAATGATGCAGCTAGCTATAAGAAATTCGACGACGAGGTAGCAAGAATGACCACCAAAATTCAAATGGACAGGATGGTGATTCACCCGCTGATATTCGTTGACGCTGCATCGAAGAAACCAAAGCGTCAAAGGCCCAAAAGGCCAAAGAAAAAAGGATAAGAAAGAACGCATTCAACACCAGAGCTGAAGACGCCACCGAAAGAGGCGGGGGCCATCACGTCGAAAACGGTAGAAGAGTCGGGGCTGAAACCAGACGTGGTTCCTCCTGATGATGTTTTTATCCACTGGATCCTATAAAGGAGCTGTTGAGGTAGCGAACCACGAAACGTGATCGGAATTCCTCCATTCCTTTCTACTATAGACACAGGGCCTGAAACTTAGGGTGAGGAAGCCGTTCGATTACATCCACTGGTACTTATTTCATCGACCCCGAAAGGACGGATGACAAAGTCGACTTCGAAATTTTAACTCAAAACCTAAGGATGAACGAAATGCTGCTTAGCCCGGCTTGCTAAAGATTCTGCCAGCTCGACGCCTAACATAATAAAAATAGTAGTAGTAGTAGTAGTAGTAGTAGTAGTAGTAGTAGTAGTAGTAGTAGTAGTAGTAGTAGTAGTAGTAGTAGTAGTCGTAATTTATGTACATAGAGACCAAATCATCAAAGCTAATAAACCGAATATTGTTGTGAAAGGCCAAGACAATAAAATTGGTTTATTGATCGACACTAGCATTCTTTGTGATCACAATATCTCAGTAAAAGAATTTGACAACTCAGTGATTGCTCATTAACAATTTTAAAATGTGACATCTCAAGGCCGTTACAATACCAGTAACTGTAAGAACACTTGGAATGATAACAAAAGAAACTGAAAATTATTTGAGAATGATTCCTGGCTTATTTATCATCGATGCAAGAATTACAAAACACCATTGGAAAATACGAAAACTAAAAGAAGCAGCACATATGCTAGGACACAACAACCTCCGATGCAGACCGAGTGCAGATATAAACAGCATATGAGAACCGGTATTAAGGAAGGATAGGAGAATATTAGATTTATAAGCCATAAAATTCACTCCATAATTGCCCACGGGCATATAGCGTAGTGGTTAAGAGCGCAGGTTCGATTCCAGGCAGTGATCTGAATAATAATGATAATAATAATAATGATAATAACAGCAACAACATCGAAAAATACCTTAGGAATGAGAACTCAGGTTCGAAAATTCCCCAAGACACCTGATGAAGGCTGGAGGGTATATCAGCCGAAACGTTGTGTTAACAACAAACAAGATGAGGACAAATATTCGTCAATTGTAAATAATGTATGAAAGGTTTTGTAGTCTTTTTTGCATAGAAGGAGTATAGACGCAGACACGAGTGTGTCGCCAAGGCATTATACTGAGGTATATTATGGCAACAGGGATTTGAAGTAGATACAAAATGGAGCCAACACCCTCCGGTGAGGGTGTCAGAGAATAATGGAACGCTATTATATTGAACGTTACTGTATTGACTGATGGGGCATTATTGTATTGCCTCTCTGTAAAATTAAAGTAAGACAACCCGATATTATCATGCTGAAGCAGGTATCAAAAGGGTGCATCGTCATTGCTGTGACAGTGTCTGCTGGTATGAATTACAGAGGTCATAGAACAGTAGATATTAAGAAGATACCAACTTTTGGAGAGAGATGTGCAAATTCTGCGGAATGCTTCTCCAAAAGCAATCCCAGTACTTATAAACGCCTTGGGTTTCGGTACAAACAGACTTGATAGTTTCGTTGTTGAACTCGGTGTAACAACAAGAGTTGCATTAATGCCGAAATCTCCTCCATTAAGAATAGAGAGAATTGTTGCAAAGGTCCTCCTCATATAAGGAAAGTGGTTGTGACACGGAATCAGTGATATTCATTCCAAATGTACCACATTTCTGCATATCATTAGATGCTAATAATAATAATAATATTAACAATAGTTTCAAATGTTGGCACAATGTCAGAGGAAGGAGTAAATCGATTGCATCGACTTCAGTGCTCAACCAGTATTTATTTTATCGAACCGGAAAGGCTGAAAGGCAAAGTTGGCTACGGTGGAATTTGAACTCAGAACGTAAAAACGGACGAAATGCCGCAAAGAATTTCGCACGGCGTGCTAACGACTCTACCAGCTCGCCGCCTACATAATAATGATAATGACAATAATAATAGTGATTTCATTTATTTGCCGCACTAATAATAATAATAATAATAATAATAATAATAATCATAATAATAATAATAATAATAATAATAATAATAATAATCATAATAATAATAATAATAATAATAATCATAATAATAATAAAGAGCACCGGGAGAAGTGAAGAATGTCGCAATTCAAATGTGTATTTGTATTGCGGTTGTTATCATATCGTGTAGAGTTCAACGGAAATACTTTCGACTTGCATCTTTCTCCAATAAGATGTAATGATCTGGGTAACTGAACAATGGATAAAACATTAAGAGTATAACGATACATATGACATTAGCAGGCATGAGGCTGGTAGTAAAAGCAAAATCAATATTTCACATATTGTTGATTTCGTTATGAATACTAAATTTCAGCAAGCATATTCTCAAAGGCAGCTTATGCAAACAAGACATCCAGAACACTGTTTTGCGGTTAAATAAAGGATGCGCAAACTATTCTTGTTTAAATTTAATGTCTTTGTACATTACTGCAACCAGAAGAATGTATATATAATATTATAGTCTTATTTTAAGCAAGATGTACGTTGTTTTCGCCAGTAAGATGTGTGTGTATGTGTGCGCGTGCGTGTGCGCGTGTGTGTGTGTGTGTGTTGACATATATTGTATTCATCCTTCAGTTTTGTAGATTCCTTCAAGTTTTCTGAGTTGGACTTAACATTTGCTGAATGTGAAGGGTTTTGGCGGTATTCTCATTAAAATGTTGCTGAATTTCATCACAAATCATTCTGCGTTGCTCAGTAAGTGTAACAGTAGGCGTAGGACTGGATGTGTGGTAAGCAGCTTGCTTACCAACCACATGGTTCAGTCCCACTGCGTGGCACCTTGGGCAACTTTCTTCTACTATAGCCTCGGGCTGACCAAAGCTTTGTGAGTGGATTTGGTAGACGGAAACTGAAAGAAGCCCGTCTTATATATATATATATATATATATGTATATGTTTGTGTATGTGTGTTTGCCCCCCCCCCCCCAACATCACTTGACAACCGATGGTGGTGTGTTTACGTCCCCGTAACTTAGCGGTTCGGCAAAAGAAACTGATAGAATAAGTACTAGGCTTACAAGAATAAGTCCTACAGTTGCTTTGATCGACTAAAAGGCGCTGATCCAGCATGACCGCAGTCAAATGACTGACACAGGTATAAGTGTAAGAGTAAGATATTCAAGGCTTGCACTCCTGCATTCCCAGATGTGCTGCTTTAGTGACCCTATCCTTTACAACTGTCAGTTTCGAGCTATAACCACCAATCATGCCTGTCTCCTCGATTCCATATACCGAAAATCTATTTCGTAAGCAGGTTTTAACTTGCCAAAAGTAGATTTTAAACAATAGATGACGTGATAAAACAGTGGAAAGAACGTTTAATTTTCAGATCTGTTCGTCAACAGTTCTGATATTAATGGGAAATATTTTTATGGAAAGCCGAAAAGAGAGATGTTGTCACACATAGATATAGTGAAAGTCTATTTGCAATAAGTAACATAATCTCTGGTAATCCCCAAGGGTATATGGAATACCCATAAAACACTTGAAAGCAGGAGGCAACACTAGCATTTGCAGTACAGTGTATGATACTTTCTTGCTGTGAATGAACTTTGATTCCATAGTATTGGATTGCTGGATGGTTTTTCTATTGTTTATTCATAAACATAAAAGACTTAAGAGTGTATATGACTATTTCTGAGATATTATTCTCTAAGTATCTGTGGGTAAATATGCCAAGAACAACGTAAAACAGTCTGATTTACCAGAAATTCAGTCTAGCTTCCGAGTGAGCTGAGGGACAAGGGATATGATCTTCCCGGCTGGACAACTTCAAAAGTGTGTTGAACCTCAAGTAGCACTCTGTCACGTATATGTTAACCATAATAACGCCTTTGTTACCTTAGTAGAGAAGCTTTGTGAATAATTATTCACAAACGTGGCTCGCTGACAGTTTTACTGTACGTGAAAACAATATTGTTTTCGCAGAGTGACATTGAAAACCAATCGGACTCTAACACGTCAAAACATCATTTTAAAGTCCACAAATATACAATCATTAAAACACCAATGAAGTAACCTTTGCATTATATCTACTTATGTATAAGTATTTCTGAACGAAAGACTTGAGGTCAGTAAAATGCTACGCCACGCAACGTCTCGTACTGAAATTACATTTATAATTTCATGAACTGTGCATACTAAAACTATTTCGTATTTTTACAGGTCCAGAATTTAATTTCTGAACAACAATTAGTTGTTAACAATCAACAACATTGTTTTAGCGCTCACAAATATTGAAACTATTTGTTTTCCCTTTAGATCTTATGCAATGGAATCCATTACATTATTTGGTTGAACCGTTATTAACCAGCGTCTTCCAATCAGTGTAATATAGTCACCATATCTTTCTCTTTGCCACGGCTGCTGCTGCAACTTTTCCTACATTTCTGAACAGCTAATGTAACTGCCAATACTAGTCAAACTTTCTCGTAACAATTTTAACACTTTTCACAATTCTCTCTTCTTCCTACGCCGTATGAAGATGCATTACTCTGCCAGATCTGGTGCTAAAGACTATGCTCAATCATTTGCTGACAATACTATAATTCTATAAAATCCCCTACCCACAATAACTATTCTTGCAGAAACCAGCCTGCATAGGTTCAAAGTCAACATCAATCTCATCAATTCCACTAGTCCCGTAGAGTGTGCTTGGTTAAGAAAACAGCAGCATCGGGGTTGACGTAAAACAAAGAGAAATTATTTCACAGCCCGACATTTCTGGTTTTGTATATTATTAAAGTTCCCACAAGTACACCATGAGTGTTGACGGTTATGTATTAAACAAAACGACAAACAACTTAGAACAAATGCTTACTATGGATTAGAGTTATAGAATGAAGTTTGAAGGAAAGAGAGAAAGGGAAATCACATTCATATTCATTTATCCACATTTCCGATACAAATATGAATATAAGTAATGTATACAGGGATATATATATTTAATATTGTATAGCGAAAGTTGTATAATCACATTTAAGTTAATTTCTCGTGACTCTATCTTTAAATACGAGAGAAGTCTAAATAATGTTCCGTTCTTTAATCGTTTATGAAATATGATCTAGCAGTATAACGTAAAGTAGATGCAGTCACCTGTACAACGTCTCCACATACGTTGAATTTGCTCTTAGGTAGTAAATAAATCCATAAATATTGAAACATTTACGATTTCATGATGGCTTGTCTTATAAACATAGTGAACTGCTCTCAACAACGTGAAATATTCACTTTATATATATGAGAACAGGTGTGGCTGGATAGTTCTTAAGAAGTTCAGTTTGCATCCACATGGTTTTGGGTTCGATTTCACTGTGTGACTCCTGGGGTGGGTGCCTGGCTTTAAAGGCTCAGCCCGACAAGTATGTTGTAAGTGAATTTGATACGAGGGACGATTTGGCAGCCTGTAGCACACACACGCACATACACACACGCGTGCACACACACGCACGCACACACACGCACACACGCACGCAAGAACGCACATACACACCAACACACGCACATACACGCACATACACACACATGTAAACACACACACACAAATGTATACACGCGCATAGACGCACGCACACGCGCACACGCGCACGCACGCACACACGCACACACAAACATATATTTCTTTTATCTTTTATTTCTTTCATTTATTTGACTGCGGCCATGCTGGGGCAACCATTTGAAGGCTTTTAGTCGAACAAGGTTACGGCGACATGAATACACCAACACTGGTTGTCAAGCGGTGGTGGCGGTGGTAGTGGTGAGGCAAACACAACGACACACAAACATAGAAATATACATACATAGATGCACACACACATATACACACACACACACACATATACGTCGGGCTTCGTTCAGTTTCCATCTACCGAATCCACTCACAAGGCTTTGGTCGGCCCGTGGCTATAGTAGATGATACTGACTGACGTTGCCACGCAGTAGGACTAAACCCAGAACGATGTGGTTGGGAAGTAACCTTCCTAAAACACAGCCACGCACACGCATACACACACACACACACACACACGATACATATATATATATATATATATATATATATATATATATATA
>NC_068983.1:48387545-48389040 GCF_001194135.2 Octopus bimaculoides
ACACACACACACACACACACACACACACACACACACACACACACACACACACACATATATATATATATATATATATATATATATATAGATAGATAGATAAATACATACATACATACATACACACGTATATTTGTCTGTGCATGTGTGTTTGTGCATGTTTGCATGTGCGTGAGTGTGTGTATGTGTGGGTGTTAGAATTTATATGTACAAGTAGGTACACGACTGCTACTGTTACATTTAGCCCACACCGTAGATATTTGTAATTGTGTCTGCTTTCAGTATGGTTTCAAACAAACTATTGCATGGCATGATATTACAAGTTATGAGCTTCCGCCACAGGATACAAATCAACCATAATGAAGAAACGAGCGTAGGAGATTTAATAATAAGTAAACCTGTGTTTTATCCATGCCTCTCATATTTACGACTAAAACCCTTCATAGCGGCGTCACAGCATGGCTGCAATGCAATGACTGAATCAAGTAGAACATAAAAGATATGTGTGTATGTGTTTGTATGACTATATGTGTGTGTATGTGTGTGTTTGTATGCTTGCTTGTGAGTGTATGTTTTATAGCGTTAAATCAATTGCGAAGATGAATTACAAAGTGATACTTAAAGGTTGTCTAGCTTCAATAGATAACGTAGCAGTGCCTCATGTTTGCATTTAAATTTCATTTACTTCATTTTTTTATTTATTATCAACCATAATAACACACCTGACCAGTTGTGTACACGTATATACTGTAATCACATGTATCTATTTGAGAGAAGTATTGTTATCGTAATTTTTCTCTTTTTTTCTTTTATAAATATAGTTTAACAAGTACTTTGTGTTGAAAGCTAATTAGTTGGTCTCTAGGGGGCCATCGCACCAGCTGCAAAACTATGGCCATAGGTCAACTTCGGCGTTATAGGAGATGTTTGTAATTGAATACAATAGTTGATAATTTAAAATGTTTTCCGATTATAGAAAATACCGTTGGGTGGAAATGGCTAATAATAGTTATTTGAAGGCAAGTTCATTATCTGAATGTGTGTTGTTTATTCCAGCCTTTGGAAACCAAAAGTCTTTGTTATTCGGGTTAGTCAAGGGGGAAGAAAAAATAAAAATAACAGTTTAGAAAATAAATAGCATTATAAATATATAAAGTAAAATCAAATTGAATAAAAAAAACAACGGAATTTAAAATAGAAATCACTGTCTATGCGGTCTTCAATTAAAAGTTTGTTTGATTTATAGTTTTAAGGTTACTTCAGGCTAGATATTTTGGTTTATATATTTTTTTACGTTTTATATGAGAAGTCAATGAATGAAGTCAAGTCAGACAGAAAATACAGCTACAAACACACATACACACACACACGTGTGTGTGTATGTGTACGAGTGTATGCATGTTTGTGTGTGTATAGCAGTAGGTACTCACATACATGTGACGCACTAATATATGTATATCTACATGCATACCCATATTCATATATATATATATATATA
>NC_068983.1:48389384-48398513 GCF_001194135.2 Octopus bimaculoides
TATATATATATATATATATATATCCACACAGAAACAGGCATACAGACAAATACCCGCGCACACACAGACACACACATATCCAAACATGCGCGCGCACATACACACACACACACACACATATATACACACACACTGTAAAGCAAGCTATCACTGAGCACAATCTAAGACTGGATTCCAATTTCCGAGTAATAAATTATTCACTGAAACTAGATATCCATAGTCTAATTGAATAGAATGAGATATTCCAAGAATTTCTTAGTATAACCATTCTATTATTTGAATAAAACCAACAAGCCTCCATATATCCTTATTCCGGGAATTATTTGTAAATTGCCTCAGATCCAAATTTAAAATTTAAAACTTCCAAATGTCTACACTAACACTAACATGTTGATAGTATTCCTTACTCTTTAATGATCAATGTGCTTTCTTGAGCTGTATGATGCCACCGAAAAAAGCCCTGAAACGCTGCACATTCTGTGCGAATTCCAAGTCAATTGATAGTGTTCCCTAATCTATAGGGATGAACATGCTTTCTGCAACAGTAAGATATCTTAATTTGGAGCCGTAAAAAATTTTGAAACGATAATCTTAAATGACGTTATGTCACACGTTCTGAGAGAATCGAGCCTGAATATGTTAATTGCTGTTGTGATTCGTCACAGATCAACGTCTTCTGTATGCTGAGTCTGTGTTCGTAACGCATTCGATCCATCAGCGCAAAGGATTCTGGGCAATCGTTGTTTCGATATCGTTGTGACTCGCTAACTAAACGCATTCTGGACTGAGAAAGCTAAAAAAAAGTTCGAGGCACATGTTTAAAACTACTTTATTGGTCAGTGCTGCTAATTGCCAACCATTAATAAATTGTCATATGTATGTTGAATAGCGAGAATCAAAATGGTGACCTGCATATTTTTTCTAAATATATTCTGGTACATTCGAATGTGAACTGCTACTCGAAACGTTAAAATAGCTAGTATTAATCACCCACAAAGCTAATAACTCCGGCAATGAATCTTTCTTTCTCAGGTATAACTTGTGTTTAAGATAACTGAAGTACTTACTTGGTTTGGTGAAATTACACGTGGTGAAAGCTGTTGCGGCAGTTGTAATGTAAATTCTATTAGCAGAGTTGCGTAGATCTTTCGAAAGCTTATTCGTATCATTCAGACAGACGCTATATCTCATACTAGGTGCAGGCATGATTGTGTAGTTAACTATGTGTGAGAAACTATGAGCAGGTATGTTTTACGTTTGGACCTTGATCAATGGAAATTGTGTGGAGGCCCGTCGTTTGCGTGTGTGCATGTGTGTGTGTATGTGTGTGTGTGTGTGTGTGTGTGTGTGTGTGTGTGTGTGTTTGGGTTTGTCCCCCATCACCTGACAACCGATGCTGGTTTATTTTTGGCCACACAAATTAGAGGTTCGGCTTATATAGACGGACTGGATAAATAACAAGCACGTGATATAAGATGTAAGAATTAGGACCGATTTATTTGACTAAACTTTTGAAAGATAAATGATGGAGAATCTAATATACAGAGTTTTAATTCTGGTCTTTGAATTAAGCATCTTTCTAAGTATGTCTACGAATAGACAAAACGCCGGCCCTGATTTTGAAAACGCTTCTAAATATCAAATGAAAATATAACATCTAAATGGATTACTTTGCAGAAAGAAATTCTCCTGTGTTGTATAAAGTATTCAAATATAATATAAGATAATTCCTTTCCACGACTTCCCACATACAAGCCTTTGTTAAAATAATCAACTGTCATGCATCGTACGCGATTTAGCTAAATGCACAATGCTCTGAAGATAATTTGCACTGTGCTAATGTTATGCATGGGTTGCAGGGTAATAATAATAATAATAATAATAATAATCCTATCATAGTAGGTGCCTTAGGTATAATAAAAAAATATTCAGACAAATACATAACAAAAACACCAGGACTTACAAATATATATAACATACAGAAAATTGCACTACTGGGTACTGCTCACATTCTACGCAAAACACTTTCAATACAGTAAACATAAGAGCACCACAGCAAACCACAGCACATACCCAAGGCGCACAGAGCTGCGCTCGGTAGTGAAGTGAAAGCACGTTATAAAAATAAAACTACTGAATAATAATAATAATAATAATAATAATAACAACAATAATAAGTTGTCGATCAAAAGTTGTTGATATATATAAAATAGTATTGAGTAACTTGACTATTAATAGTTTCCATATCCTTATTTTTGTTGTTTGTTTATGATACCTGTATTAGATGTGTTAAAATTGTAGTTGTTAATTACTTCTATTCTTTTATTCTTTCAGTTGTTCCAGTTCTTTGATTCCTGCCATGCTGGAGCACCGTTTTAAAGGGTGTCAGTCGACGAAATCGTCCTCCAGGACATAAACATACAAACATCGATTTTCAAGCGATGGCGGGACAAACAAAAGACGTACACACACGCGCGCGCGCGTATACACACAGGTATATATATATATATATATATATATATACGAAGAGCTTCTTCAAGTTTCCGTCTACCAAATCCACCCACAAGGCTTTGGTCGGTCTGCTGCTATAGTAGAAGACAATTGCCCTAGGTGCCACACATTGGGACTGAACTCGGAACCGTGTGGTCAGGAAGCTTGCTACTTACCACACAGCCACGCCTCGCGCGGGCTTCTCTAAATCATAATGATTTCTATGCCAAGCAGTATGTAATAATGTAACTGTATTTAATTATTCGTCCATTAATAACTTCGGGGATGTAGTTATTATGAATCTAAAATTATGAATCTCCAGAGTTGACTCTTCTGATGCTTCAATAAAATAAATAGCAGCAGTAATTGTCCAGCCTTAATTCTTTACTCGTCAAATATCTATATCTCGATTGTGTAAAAATATTTAACGTCACAACGATGACTTAATGAATATGATGGTAAAGATAAACACTGAAAATAATATTTGCTAATGATTGTAAATTGCGTTGTCAGATAAATTTGTTCGTTTTTTTTTTCTTTTTTTACTATAAAATTTATTCATATCTCTAAAACTATAAATAACAGTTGCAGAGGAAGAGTAGAGCTACGAAATATCATGAACACAACGATAAAAGTATTTTTGCCAACCAAGTGTGGCGTCCTATACGGGACGGTGCTACTGACGTTTATAACTCCAGAAAGACATCTCTTCCAGCTGGCTAACGACAAACATTCTGCGTCCGGTTAGTATTTTGCGAGTGGAGTGAGTTTTCATCACTAGCTGGTGATTAACGCAGGCTGAGACGGGTATCAACCAAGAAACTCGAGTCCGTGTGTATCACGTAAGGCTAGGGATGGGAGCGATGACCTCCCTTCGAAAATACTAATCGGACACAAAATGTGTGTCGTTAGTCAGCTGGAAGAGATGTCTTCCTGGAGCTATAAACAACAGTAACACTGTCCCGTATAGGACGCCACACTTGGCTGGCAATTATATGTTACGATTCCGTATGGCGACTGTTTATATCTCGCTCTGAGATTTAATACAGCTTATTTCTCCTTTTACGTTTGTGCTAATTGACATAACGTTGGAAAGGATTAAAATAAATAGGACCCCCCCCCCCCCAAAAAAAAAAAACCGAGTATAACTCATAGCACATTATTTTAGAATTCCCTCTCTATTTCAGTACATTTTCAAGTAATTTCACTCTTTTGCTATACAGTTATACATTTATTTATACCTCGTGGGATATTAGTAAGAAAGAGCTGGAATATTAGTGAGAAAGAGCTGGAATATATGCTACCAGACCCTGTGCGCGGAGGACACAATTTACCAGTAGACTAAAGCTATAGGTCGGTTACGACGACGAGGGTTCCAGTTGATGCGATCAACGGAACAGCCTGCTCGTGAAATTAATGTGCAAGTGGCTGAGCACACCACAGACACGTGTACCCTTAACATAGTTCTCGGAGAAATTCAGCGTGACATAGAGTGTGACAAGACTGGCCCTTTGAAATACAGATACAACAGAAACAGGAAGAAAGAGTGAGAGAAAGTTGTGGTGAAAGAGTTCAGCCGGGTTCGCCACCTGCCCCTGCCGGAGCCTCGTGGAATTTTAGGAGTGTTTGCTCAATAAACACTCCCAAAACCCGGTCTGGGGATCGAAACTGCGATCCTATGACCGCGAGTCCGCTGCTCTAACCACTGGGCCATTGCGCGCTCATAAAAGCTACAAATTACAACGCTGAAATGAAAGGGAAAATTAGAAAAGCCTATTATTGAAGAGTAATAATATAAAATTAACCTCAATGCTTGACATAAGATTATAGGAAAATATACATCTGCCCTCAAGTTATAAACTACAGCATTAAAATAATAAATTGGAAAAGATTGTATATTGGGCTGTTTAGTTAGAAAGAAAGCAAGGAACTACCAGTAGCGTCCTGACGCTACTAGCGCTGAATTTTGTTTAAACAGAATATAACTACCCTACATAAAACAAAAGACCGGAACAAATATAAACAACAGACTAATACTATGTAAATACTGTGAGATTACTCATTTGAAATAACCAAAGAAAAAGTGATTAGTGTTAGAGAGAGACATGACATAAAGAAAAAATGAACAGAAAACATACCTAAGTATATAATGAAACAATAATGTACAAACTACAAACTGGCTTTATTGAAGAAATATATTTAGGTTGTGAGCAAACAGCAGATAAGTGTCAGAGAAATACTTGCCTAGCTAGAGATTTGATCTGTGTCTGTGTGTTAAACACAAGCAATTAAAGAGTGGCAGACGCATATTAGCTATTGAAAAACACACAAAAACTGTAAGTATTTGATATTTGGTGCTGATATTTACGCCGCTCCAACTGAGACCTAATAAGTGATACATTTACACGGCACAGTTGAAGAATGAAAACAAATGACTTAAAAGAAGCGAAAGGTCAGATTTTTTCTTTGACATGAACGTTGCCAAAATTGAAAAATATTATGAAGACGGATAGATTAAGATTTGATAAACGTCAAGTGCAAATTATGCAATCGATACTCTGTGGCAATTTTCCACATTATTTCTGGTCTTTCTGTCTTTACTAAATCCGAGTATACCCACAGAGTCGATCAAGTCAGCTGCTATTTATACCGGAAAACACTCCGACACTTCGAAAAGACAGAAATGGTGCAATCATAACAAACATTTCACATTACGATGATCTGTCAGCAATCATCTTGGTTTATGTAGGAGATGCATGTAAATGTTACTGTCATTTCACTTCCTCCTTTCTTTTGGAAGCAATATTTCTTACTCCCTACTGACATGTATTGTACTATCATACGTCCAACTCTTTTGCTGAATATGTCGACTTTCAAACATATATAAGCACATACGGATTTAGGACTAACATTTTTTTCCCGTTTTTCATTACAGAGAATATTTTCAAGGTTCTTCTTATTGTAGTGAACTACTCATCACTAACTGCGTGAACAATGGTAAACGAATAAAATTCGTATGCATAGTATACCTAAGACAATATTATCGAGCAATATATTTTCTGACGAGATTTATATTTTTATGGTAGTAAGGTGTGATTAAACGGAAATTTGGGTAATATTTTAGCAGGTGAAATAACAATACAGTGGCTGCCTCATTGTGAGTTTAATGTTGCAATTAATATCAACATTCGTATAATATTTTTGTTATTACGATTGTTAGTATTATTCATAAAGAATTATTGTTGCTATTAACGTTGCAATCATTGTAGTTATTTGAGTAAAATCTTCCCTATATTTATATATATCACATTTTCTTTCCCCACATCTGAAGGATGAATGGAGGTACCGATATTATTGAAAACGTCTAACATCTTCACCGCCATAACACTTTTAATGTAAATTTTTGCTTTGAAGCAGAAACAAATTCTAATTAAAAGTTTTATCCCTTAAATTGGCAAGATATATGGAAAGATATATAGGAATTCAGCTATCGTCTTCTCAATATAATCACAATAAAATAACAACGCAATAATATAATAAAAAACAATAAATCTAATAACAAGTCAAGTTGGAGGTACTTGGCAACACGTCTTTTTGCAATAAAATACATAAAGAGAAACAGTAATAATAATTCTAATAATAATGAAAACCTCCCTATTGTGAATTTAATGCGATCACGATGCATGTATCATAAACGCGGAAAGGATTTCCTTTCAAACATTTAATCCCAACAAAAGGTTTGCTTCTAAAGCTAACGTCCATGAAGATAAAACGAAAGTAAAATTAAACAAATAAACAAACAAGCAAACATGCAAATAAGCAAACAAGAACATGTTGAATGAAACTGGAAATAACAATAGCTTGGAAATTTACAAGTACGCTACAGAGGCATGTTACATCCAACAGATACAACAGAGACTTGGATAATAAGTAACGAAGATCTAAGAGGAAAACAGAGCTCAGATACGCTAAAGAAAGAACTTGGATACGTAAACAATAATAAATGCAAATCAACGAACTGTTCTTTTAACTTTTTCTTGTTTCATTTATTAGACTGCGGCCATATTGGGGCACCATCTACAAGAGTTTAGTTGAAGAAATCAACACTAACTTATTCTATTAATCTCCTTTGCTAAGTTACGAGGGACATAAACAAAACTGACGTGTACAGCGGTGTGAGTCAAACAACATATTTAAGGGGAGTGAGACCTAGTAAATCCGCCTACTTTATCATGTAGGGAGCAGCATGCTAGACACCAAAGGCATTATTTCTATTCCCCTTACGCTTATTCATTTGTTGATAAAATAAAATAGCAATTGGGTGTCGTATGCTAGTTTGGTTTAATAGAATGCATTCTAGATATCAATGAAATAATGATATAAAACTAGAGTATGCCCACATATCAAAATGGAGAAAAACAAACCAAAACGAACAAGAAAAAACAAAATCAAGCGAAACATAGATTACATGACAACGAAGATGATGACAACTGAAAACCTCCCATCTTATGTAAACTATAATTCAATATATAGCCGCAAAGTAAAGCAGTCCCTAGAGTCCGCACATAATAAAATAGAGAACAATATCGTACAGCACACCGGAAAGAATAACAGACGACAATAAGCAGACGAAACAAACAATGAAAGAGAAACTTAGCGAAAACAAAGCCGCAAGTTATGAATGTAGAGATATTGCCGGAAAATGATAGCCAAATATAACCGAAGTTTTCAAGAAATACTTTCCACATCAGAAAGCCTGAACATTGAATCACCAAATAAAATAATGCGTTTAATAGCCGTAGCAGTAAAGAGGAAATCTAGGTTATGTATAACAAAACATTGCTTTTCTTTAAAAATAACAATGTTGACAAAAAAACAGGAAAAGTTTCACGAACATAAAATGAGAGAATATGAATATAAAATACAGAATCGACAATATCAGAAGAATCGTAATAGAATTTGACGAAGAATAGCAAATAAAAATGTACTTCTTCAGCACGTGCTCAACTGGAGGAATTCTGTTGCATGATCTACTATGTAAGGGCCTTTGGACACACAACATTGTAGCTTTTAGAGGATTTTGATTGAAATCTGAGACAGAAGTCGTATGGAAGTCCTGTATGTATGTATGTATGTATGTATGTATGTAGCATAAATTTTTACAAATGTCATACCCAAGGGAGATAATCATCAAAGTTCTGTTACTCCGGAGTTGTCTCTCTCGATTTCTTGTTTTTCTTTACCGAAAAACCTTGCCGGGTTATTTTATTAATTTTCGTGTTTTAATCCAAAATGGAAACGAACACTAATTTTTCTATGTGATCAGCTTGAGAATGTTGCGATATTTCTTAGCATGGAACCAATGGGAGCCTTACTAGAAAAATAAGGTATAAACATACATACGTATATACATACATACATACATACATACATACATACATACATACATACATACATACATACAAACATATATATTTATATATATATATATATATCTTCAAATTGTACATACGGAAAATTCATTGCACACACACACACACACACACACACACACATACACACACACACACTCACACACACATACACACACACACACACACACACACACACACACACACATATATATATAGGTGAGAAAGTTGGTATGTGAAAGCACGAGGTTGGATGCATAAAAGATAAAAAAGTGAAAAAAACTACAGATGGCTTGTGTTATATGGTTGAAGTATATATTTAAATCGTTAGGTTAGAAAAATGTTAGAAACATTGTTTTTGGAGAAATCTCTCGAAAAACAATGCTTCTATACTCAAAATTTTATAAGTGAATGAAAGACTACGCGCGTTTCATGGCCATGTAAAAGTGGAAAATATCTGGTCAATCTACAATGAATCGATCAAGATAAATACCACTCATAATGAGGACACTCTTCAGGTCATGTAACTTCAAAAAATGTATCCTAATATTTAAAAATGCGATAAAATAAGAAAAGTAGAAAAATGTGTACGTTTAAGCAAAATTTAGTACAATAAATAAATGTCAAGGTTTTATAATAATAATAATAATAATAATAATAATAATAATAATAATAATAATAATAAACATCTGTCAAGTTAAATGCATACAACTTTTATTGGAGAAATCATTTCTGTAGATTAGGAAAAATAAAACATACAAAGATAGTGTAATTAACTATTAAATGGATTAAGACGTTCAAGAGTATTAGGAAAAAGAACAGCATCACTTAACTTAACGAAGATTCTTTGTTGACTGTCAACAAATCGCACGTAGACTTTCATTCACTTTCGTTTTTAGTATTTTACGTAACTGATTAAAAATTTTAGTCTAATGTTTTATAGATTTTTAAACTAGTATTTTGTATAGTAAGCTTTACTTGATGGTGTCTAGTCTCCTACACACACACACACACACACACACACACACACACATATATGTATATGGGGTGGAATTCGCAAAAACACAAAAGACGAAGACAGGTGGTGTAGAAAACAAACAGATGTATTAGTATAACACTCGGGAAGTCTTTAACGTTTCGAACCTACGCCCTTCCACAAAAAGGAACACAAAGAGAAACAAGGAGAGAAACACGGAGAGAAAAAAAGGAGAAAAAGAACAATGTGTAG
>NC_068983.1:48399680-48400807 GCF_001194135.2 Octopus bimaculoides
TGTATGTGTACACAGACTACCGTTATCCAATCGGCTCCCAATGTAATGTTTTTCTGTATACTGTATTTCGCAGTGTTACTGTTAATGATATAGAGAGCATAAACATCAGTCGAAATAATTAGCTGCTACGTATGTTTCATCATTGCAGTTATTTCGAACTCAACATGAGATGCTCCTATTGTAATTGGATGTCATGCCCAAAATGCACATGCAATGGTTTGTTCAAAATAACTGATATAGTGAAATAAATGGAGCTAAATGCTTATACAAGCGTTGATAATTTCCACTATGTATGTATGCAAGTATGTATGTATGTATGTATGTATGTATGTATGTATCTATCTATCTATCTATTTATTTATCTATCTATCTATCTATCTATTAATCTTACTCTATACGTACAAATCTATAAACGTATGAATATATATATACATATATATGTATGCATATACACTCACAGTGACATACACACACGCATGCCCACACAGACACAGACAAACAGAGGCACACACACACCTACATATATGAAGTCACTTGAATCAGCGTTGAATAGAATATATTCGTATGAAGATATTTAACACGTCAATACCTACTGTATTCTGTCCTACAATAGGAAAAACTAGTTCATGTTGGGTAGAGACTGACAGAGTTTATGTCCGTATTGAAAGAGTATTGAAAAGGAAGTGTCTGATAATTGAGTGACATCATGAAAAACTGTATGGATATGTAGATAGTTGTTCTTCTCGTTTAGCAATCGAAATAATGACATGTCTAGAGAAAGTTCAAAAGAGAGTGGGTATGGAGAAATCGATGACTTCAATAGCACGAAACAAGAGGAAGATGTGCTAATAAGTAAAAGATTGTCTATGTTAACAAAGAAAACAAAATATATTATTCCAATTATAACGCAACCAAATATAACTTAGGCTGAAACAAAAGTAATTTTAACGTTTAAAAAAGCTGAAATTAAAAATACAAACAGTAATTTTCAAATTACACACTTTAACACATTCATTGACATACGTCAATTGAATATTAAGAATATAATTATAGGAGATTGCTGTAATGTTGATGTTTAATTTTTTCTAAGAGTCAAAAGAAAAGAAAATTACACACACACACACACA
>NC_068983.1:48401086-48403859 GCF_001194135.2 Octopus bimaculoides
TATATATATATATATACATATACGCACAAACATACACACGCATACCCACACATATATATACATACATATGTATGTCATGCATATACTTACATGCATACATGCATAAATATATATATATATATATATATACACATGCGTACACACACACGCACACACACACACACACACACACACACACACACACACATACATTTATTTATATAATGGGCCAAATTATGGATGAAAAAGAATAGGTTAAAAAAATATTCGCAAACAAGAAAGAATCATGATAAATAGTTTTCGTTAGTTGCATTTACCTACATATAAACATGAGGTATAAAACCGTTTATTTCATTTTAAAGCTAACTCCTACCTTTCATGTTTCTTTGCTAAAAAGAGTTCATTGATTTTCTTGGACAATGGACATTAACAGGAAGAATGTATGATATAGAGAATTTGTGGTAAATTTCGAACTTTGCTTTTTACAAACCCAAAGTATGGTTCTAGGGTGTTATCTCTAACAAAAATGTGCAGCTTCTCTTACAAGAATTCATACAGTATAACATAATTGAATGACCCCACAATAACCTACATACTTACAGATGTCAACGAAAGAATATAACAATGACCAAAACACATAATTAACCGTTTTTTCTGTTAAATTAGAAACTTAATGTTGCCCTGATATATATTAAAATACTAAAACGACAGCGGGCGTTGCTGTGTAGTAATCAGTTTGTTTCTAAAACACATGACTACGGGTTGAGTCCCACTTGGGAAAATGTCATCCACTATAATTCCGGGTTGACAAAAGCCTTGTGTGTAGATTTAGAAGAAGGCAACTGAAAGAAGCCCACAGTATATATGAGACGACGATGAGGACTCCAGTTGGTCCGATCAACGGAACAGCCGCTTCATGAAGTATCTGAGCACTCCACACAAGCGTACCCTTAACGCATTTCTCTGGGAGATTCTGAATGTGACAAGGTGGGTCCATTGAATTATACGTGCAACACATTCTTTTTTTGCTAGCTGAGTAATGTGAGTAATGAGATATAAAGTCTCTTGCTGAAGGACACAACGCATAACTAATAATTGATCACGACCATACGATCATGAACCGAATACTCTAACCTCTACGCCATGCCCGTTCACCGTATATATGGACATATATATGTATTTATGTGTTTGTGTATGCTTGTCACCCACTAGCGCTTCACGACTTGTACTGGTTTGTTTACATTCCCGTCAATTAACAGTTTGGTAAAAGAAATCGATAGAATAAAATACCATACTTTAGATTTAACTACTGGGGTAAATTCAACTAAAATCTCCTCAAGGCATTGCCCTAGAACAGTCGCAGTCCAAGGACCGAAACAATTAATAGTAATGATTTTAGTTCTTGTAATCAAACCTTTGTTCATCCGAAAAGTAGCAGTGGACACAACCCTCCATTAACACTGTCTAATATATCGAATTATCATCCTACTACTGCGGCCATGCTGGGTCACCACCTACTGGGGATTCTAGGCGAATAAATCGACCCTAGTATTTACTTAAATTTGGCATTGATTCTATTCCCCAGTTGAACTGCTAAATCAGGAACCGCTAAGTCAAGAAATCATTAAAAATGCAAGACAGGTACCCAAGCAGGCTGGAGGGGGTGGAGGCAAACACACACACACGCACACACATACATATATCTATATATACATCATGGGGTTCCACACAGTTTTCGTCATGAAATCAGTCATAAAACTTTGGTCGGCCTATGGTTATCGTAGAACACTCACTCTCAAGTTGCAATGCAGAAAAACTGAGCCTAAAACCACGTGATTGCCAAGCGAGTTTATGAACTACGGGGTTCCACATTTTGTGTTTAGTGTGTTTCACCATGAAAGACTCATTGCAGAATTATTCAAAAAGCGAACTGCTTCAACAGTTTGGCCGTCTTTTATCTTTCTTCTTTAACTTGTATCAGTCTTGTATCAGACTGTGGCTATGTTGGAGCATCGTCTTGAGGAATTTTTACTTGAATGAATCGATCTCTGTACTTGATATTTTAAGTCTGTTACTTACTCTGTCGTTGTGTTTAGCGGAACTACTAGATTACGGAGAGGTAAACATAACAAAGCACTGGCTGTCAAACCGTGGCGGGGGAGTGACACAAACACAAAGACATACACATACGCGCGCGCACACATATATGTGTGTGCATATGCTTGTGTAAGTTCCTCTCCACTGCTTGACGATCGGTGTTGGAGTCCTTAAATCACCGTAACTTAGCGGTTCTGTAAAAGCATTCGATAATATAAAGTGTTCGACAGTATAATTAATTTAACAATCAAATACTGGATCGATTCCTTCGACTATACTTCTTCAAAGCAGTTCCCCAGCATGACCATATTCTAGCAATTTAAACAAGTAAAACACAAAGGATAAACAAAGATATGTTTAAAAGATAATATTAAAATTCGTTCACGGACGTGTGCTAGAAAGTTTAATAGTTCAAAAGCGTTTAGTTAGTTTTTCATTTGGTAATCTTGATGAAGAGGGCGCGTAGCCTTATATTCTCTCCTCAGGGTTCACTTATCCACCCTCCTATGCTACATTGAAGAGACCACGTGTAGCATAGGTGAAAGAATAAGCGACTACTAACGGGAACTCAAGGAGGAAAATTGCTCTTCAGTGCTATACGAATAAGCTAAGTGAGAACATACATATATAATACATATATGTATGTATATATATATATAAGTGTGTATGTATGCATGCATGTATATATATGAATATA
>NC_068983.1:48403869-48404641 GCF_001194135.2 Octopus bimaculoides
CGTGTAGCATAGGTGAAAGAATAAGCGACTACTAACGGGAACTCAAGGAGGAAAATTGCTCTTCAGTGCTATACGAATAAGCTAAGTGAGAACATACATATATAATACATATATGTATGTATATATAGATGATAGATATAATATAGTATAATTTGTCGCCAGCTCTCGATTCGCGTCGTATAAGTAACGCAGCATGTGTTTTAAAATAGTGAGAAATATTTTTAGTAAAAGAGAAGAACTGTATGAGGCAGTAATGCTATGTGACAGACATATCCTAATGTAGCGGAAAACATCAAAAACATACATATTTATTTCGAAAAGTAAACAAATTTACAATAACTTTTTATAAAAGAAAAAAAATTGACTAATACAGAAAGTTTAAAATGTTATTTTCCTTTAATATAATTAAAATAGATATTTGATATCAGGTTTGGCAATTTTTCAAAGAACAGCAGGAACGTAAAATATAAATATATAATTAAAGATAATAAATGATAAATAATAAAAAATAGAAATGGAAGTTGCTGATTTCTCTTGTACGAATGAGACATCTTTAATTCAGCATATACGTACATACAGATACACAAGTATACACATACATACACGCACCCCCCCCATACACACGCATAAACATACACGCATATACGTACACCCACACATACATACATATATATATATGTGTATGTACATTTGTATATACATATATACATATATACATACTTATATATATGTATATATATATATATATATATATATATATATATATATATAT
>NC_068983.1:48405164-48419358 GCF_001194135.2 Octopus bimaculoides
ACATATACACGCACGTACACACACAGAGGAAATATACCCAAACGCATATATATACATGTATATAACGTATTTTGCAAATTGAAATTTCACATAAAGCCGTTTCTCCGCCTACGTTATAATTTGAATCTCTTCACAGAATTCAAATGTTCAAGAGCATATTTATCCATAGATCCATAAACTCTTTCTTCTGTACTTACCATATATATACCTATATACAAACATACATAAAAATACGATTATATCTACAAAACTTATACAGGATCCATACACCTCTACACATATGTATGTACGTAAGGTGACGTGCAGGGTAACGGAAAATAAGTGTAAGTATTTTGATGTTATAAGAAACATTATTAAACATAAAATACATTGAGAGAATTTAAACCAAAATGTATAGCAGAGCAAAAACAAAAATAAAAAGTAGAAATTTGTTTTGATTCGAATCGAGATAAATTTAAACAGTTTTCCACACAATATGAAAGGAATTTACCCGATTTGTATTAACGACATAAATTTTCGAAAAACTCCTTGAACCGGAAACAGATAACGATATCTATAGTCGACATGTTGAAAGTTGTTTCTTTACATCACGAAAGAAAATCCATATAGGTATTGATGTTTTTATCGAAAGTTTGTTCTAACATCATTTGTGTAAGTACAGGAGACAGTCGAATGAACGGATTTCAATGGATTACAAGTATATATGAGAAAGTAAATATAAAAATAAAATAGTCACTCGTCATGCTTTTCTTTCTTCTTATCAATGAAGTTAACACGCAATAAATATTGACATTTAGAAGATGAGTTTACACAAATAAACTTACCTATACCGACATGAATTTGTAAACTGTTAGAGAACATAACGTAACGAAAATGGCATGCATCAGCAATAATTTGTTGACTACGTAGGTATTTTTCAAGTAACGCTTTGTCTAACATGTATATACACACCTTCCATATTTATCTGAATGAGAAAAAATATACAATTCCTGCAGGGACTGAGCAATTTCAACATATTACCTCTAACGTTTGATAGAAACATTTCAGCAGTTAGCTATAACAAATGTTAATAAAAAGATTTCTCAACGACTGAATGAATAAATAAATACAGTATGCAGTCGGCAGAAATATATAAATAGTTGACTAACGTAGGATTGATTCTCGGTTAAATCATCTCAAAAATGTTTGAAGGTTCAACGACACAAAACAGAATAAATATATACCACAACATCAATATATAAAATAAGATATAAAAGGAAAAAAAAAAAAAATAAATGACAAAAAATACGGAAAATATAAAAATAAACTAGAAATACATTGAAAGAATAACGAAACAAAGTAACAAAATGAAAAATCATGGCACTCCGTCGGTTACGACGACAAGGGTTCTAGTTGATCCGATCAACGGAACAGCCTGCTCGTGAAATTGACATGCAAGTGGCTGAGCACTCCAGAGACACGTGTACCCTTAACGTAATTTTCGAGGAGGTTCAGCGTGACACAGAGTGTAACAAAGCTGGCCCTTTGAAATACGGGTACAACAGAAACAGTTACAACAGAAGAAAGAGTGAGAGAAAGTTGTGGTGAAAGAGTACAGCATGGTTCGAAACCACTCCCTACTGGAGGTCCGTGGAGCTTTAGGTGTTTTCAATAGACACTGCCAACGCCCGGTTTGGGAATCGAGACCGCGATCCTACGACCGCGAGTCCGCTGCTCTAACCATTGGGCCATAGCGCCCCCAACAAATTAATAAATAAATGGAAAAGGAATCTCTTCAATGGTTGTATTTGAAGAAAAAAAATAACACTCCGATTTTATTTGTATATTGCTTGAAGTCAGATACCATTACATGTGATTGCATGAGAGTTTGACGGTTTCTTTAGACTATGATTTTTAAAATATTATTAGAGATTTCATAATTATCACTCATATTATAATTATCCTTCTCATCGCAATCATCATTGCAATCATCATCATCACCATCGTCATCATCATCATCATCATCATCATCATCATCATCATCATCATCATCGTCATCATCATCACAAGTAGTAGTAATTCTCGTAGTGAGTAGTAGTAGCAGCAGCAGCAGCAGTAGTAGTAGTAGTAGTAGTAGTAGCAGAAGTAGTAGTAGTAGTAGTAGTAGTAGTAGTAGTAGCAGAAGTAGTAGTAGTAGTAGTGGTAGTAGTAGTAGTAGTGGTGGTGGTGGTAGTAGTGGTAGTAGTAGTAGTAGTAGTAGCAGTAGTGGTGGTAGTAGTAGTAGTAGTAGTAGTAGTAGTAGTAGTAGTAGTAGTAGTAGTAGTAGTAGTAGTAGTCGTCGTCGTCGTAGTAGTAGTATTTCTTTATAATTTCCACCTGATTTGCATTGCAATCACATTAACGTGTGAAAACATTATACTTTTGAACTCGCTTGTCATTTATTGGTAGTGATGAGAGGAAAGTATGACGACAGAATTCGCTTTAAAATTCCGTCGGTTTACAATTATGATCATCATTATCTTTCTTATTGTTGTTGTTGTTGTTTTTATTATTATTATTGAGTGAGAGAGCAGTGCATGCCATCAAAATGACACAAGGGTAAAATATACGAAGCACAGTATACCCATCATTACTACCTGTCTGATAAGAATACACCAGGCACATGCATCACAGCCACATGTTCCCGACATGGTGATCTCATATCAAAATAAACAGCGCATAACTTCACAGGCGAGGCCCAGTTAGGACTCATAAGGTCCCTGAATAAGATTTGTTTAAGGATGTTGAGCAAAATACCCATGTTTTCAACGGTGAATTATTCAAACCCCAAAGAATTCCTCTCAACACATGGCTATGATGCTCCCCTACTACTTCTGCTCGTGATCAGAGATGCACATATCGTCAGCCACCAAGGGTCATGCTCAACTGGTTAAGGTCAAACAACTCACAAGCAAATCTGTGGCATGAACCATAATATTTGCTGTAGCACTATCATATAATAATAATAATAATAACAACAACAACAACAACAACAACAACAACAACAACAACAACAACAACAACAACAACAACAACAACAACAATAATAATAATAATAATAACAAAAATAATAATAATAATTATTATTATCATCATCTCTTAATTCGGTTTCCATTTCATACTGAGTGTTTTCCTGACACCTAGGGCAGAGAATCCCCTTGTATAGATTCGTAATCCATTAAAATAAACACACCATATTGTTCATTTTCAAAGTCATGTGATAGAGAAAAGGGGGAAGAAAGACAGAGAGGAAAAGGCAAAAGAAAATATGAAATGTAAGCAATGAAAATAAAGGGGAAAAAGAAAGAAAATTCACAGCGACAATGCACTTCTCAGTACGAGTGACATGCCTGTTCATACATGGATGATAAGCCAGGGATCATTCTTAAATGATATTCAGTTCCCTTTTTGATCATTCCAAGTGCTCCTACAATACTGGTACTCTAACCATCTTGAGATACTACATCTTTTCAATTTCTATTAGCAAATCATTATATTTTCTGAGCTTATCAAATTCTTTTGCCGAGATATTATGGTCACAGAGTATGCCCATTGAATCAATAAACACCTTATTGTTTCGGTCTTTCACAACAATATCTGCTCTAATAGATGGTCCGGCCTGTACATACTGGGAAGTCCCAAAGAATCGTTACTTTTTCTGCCTGAGTTACAACCTCAGGGTGGTGGTTGTACCATTTGTCAGCTGTTCCGGTTTTATAATACCGACACATTATCCAGTGTAGTGATTGAACAACTCTGTCATATCTTGATTTGTACTCTACAGGTGCTAAAACCTTACACCCAGATATTAGATGGTCAACATCTGGCTGCATCATACATTTATCTCGAATTTCTGTAATAGTTAAGTACGATTATAGCGACATCTTGATAATAACAGTAATAGCACTCATCACTTTTACTAGTGTTATAATTAATATTAGTTTTAATGTTGGCACAAGGCCAGTAATTTGAGGTGTGAGTTAGTTGATTACATTGACTCCAGTGCTTAAATGGTAGTTAATGGCATAATTAATATTGGTTTCAGATTTTGGCATCAAGCCAGCAATTTGAGGAAAGGAGATTACAACGACTCCATTGCTCAACTGGTAATTATTTCATCGAACACGAATGGATGAAAGGCTAAGTCAACCGCAGTGCAATTTGAACTCAGAACGTAAACACACACGAAATGCCTGGCATGCTAACGAGTCGGACAGCTAGCTGTCGTAATGGTATAAGTGATATTCATATAAGAGTCTCACAACTGACACGTTTACAAATATACGCTATCAACTCGGTATATTATTTCCGTTGAATTGGATATTTGATTATTTTAGAACGCAGTGAGTTGGTATAGTTGTTAGTGGGTCGAAGAAAAGCTTACCAGCATTTTCCCCGGCTCTTTATGAACTCGGTTCAAATTACGCCGATATCAACTTCACCTGTTATGCTTTCACAGTCGATAAAATAATGTACCAGACAGGTATTGGAGTTGAGTCAAACTGTGCCTTTAAATTACAGGTAGTTTGCCATAATTAGAAGCAGTATTTTATAAGTGATCAGTTAATTTATTATAAGATAGTCTTAGTACAGAAGTGGCTTATTATGGAAGTAGTGTAATTTCATGGAAAATTGCACCCTTGTTCACTGAACATAGCATGTTTTTCAGATACGTTCCTCCGTCACTAAATCTTTTTTTTTATATATATCCCCTTATTGGCTCATTAATTTAAATTCTGAACTGCTTAATTTCCTCCCTATCTTATACATATGCTGATGTAACCTGTGCCATATGGGGATATTCTTTGCAATCAATTAAATTCCTTGTTGTTCCAATCCCTACGTTAGCAAAAATATGATAATTGCTTCCCTTCCCAAGATATAGCCCACATAAGGAAGCCTGTAAAAAAAAAAAAGAATGATTTTTTTACATTACGCCGCTTCGAAGGAGAGGAAATGTAATGGAATTTCTAGTAAGCTTTCCAATGATATAATTGCTGTCCTTCCCAATTTTAATTCATATCATTAGCTACACAGAAAAGATAACCATGTTCTTCAAAATATTGTAAATAGCAAATTCTAGCATGTTTCCAAGCGATTTGTAAGAAATCGATGTCTTTATGTTTAATTTCTTTACAACAAGTAAATAATATCTGCCACCGAGAAATTGGTTTATGTGCATTATTTCATAACTAGAAAAATTGGAATCTAAATTTCATGTCACTGTAGTTTTTTCCTCAAGAACACAACGCGTCTCCCGGTCCAGGAATCGAAACTACAATCTTACGATCATGATGCTGACACCCTAACCACTAAGCCACGCGCCTCCACTTTCAAAGTGTATAGTAACAGGAAATTTAAATCTAACTTATCAGTTGATTTTTGATTTGAGTTATCTTTATACTATAGCGAGTACCACAGTGTAACTTTTTCAAACCTTAGCTATATCAACTAATTTCCGTAAACGAATCCGCAGTACATATCGCTTGCATGATAAACAATATCCGTTTTCTGCGGCTCCTGCTATTTCAGTGAGAACACGTTCCGGTAAACAAACCTACTATACTATTTCAGAAACATTTTTGTCTCGTACAATTTGCTACTATTTCATGTCATTTGTTTCGGCATCCTCTCACGCCCTTAAAAAGACATCAGCATATATATATATATATATATATATATATATATATATATATATATATATATATATATATACATATATATACATACATGCATACACACACACACACACACACACACACATACACACACACACACACACATATATATATATATGTATGTATGTATATATATATATATGGATGGATGTATGGATGTATAGGTATATATTAAGTATCTACACAGTTGCTGTTCTTGAAAGATTAACTGAATAATGAATGATTGTTGCAACATTATTCGAGTAATCGAAGCGGATGAGAAGATAATAGGGTTAACTGGGGATAAATATATCAAGGCTGCGTCATAAAACGTATTGAGTAGTTTTCGATGAGTAGACTTCACCGAACTCCTAACTGTAAATACCCATCATTGAAGATAGACACGTATTTGTGTAAAATATGGAGACAGGAATATCGATATATTAATTTATTGGTAACACATACACACACACACAATACAAACTGTTAAGTCGTACATATCGAGATAAGTAAATTAATAATTAAAGCTATAAAGAAATAGAGATATGTGAGTAGATATATAGGTAAGTAGATTGCTAGATGGACAAACAAATAAACAGTTATAGATAGGAAAAAGTGTTTGTAAAGAGGTACGTAGGTATATATGTTGATTGAGTGCGTCAGGTAGATATACAGTTATGCAGGTAAGTATGGAAATAATTAGGTAGGCCTATAGACAAATAGATAGAAAACTAACTAGATACATAGATAATTCAATATACAATTAGAAGAAGCGGATGGCCATAAACATAGAAACAAAACAAAACGTATCATAAAACACATGAGAAAACTTTGCTTCGAAATGAAATACATTATTTCCTTATCTGCTATAATTTTCGAAAGCATTTTGTCTTGAGGTAATCTATGACATTTTAAAGTGATATTTTATGTAACTTAGAAAATCGGCATCTATTAATATTCTTTTTAATTCAATATGCGTTTGGTGTGAGGAAACGATATATCAGTGCAGTTCAAGGCAGATATCAATCATTTCTTTCTTTCTTCTACGTTATATCACATATTTATTTATTTATATATGTATTTCATCTAAGTTATATCGCGTAATATTGTAATATTAATGAACTAGGGGCGTTAAAATGATAGCGTATTAACTATATTTGTGAAGTTGTGTTAATAGTTGTAAATACATATGAAAAGTTTATTGTTTGAATGAAATGAATATCTCTTCCGCGAGTACAATTATTCATTTATTGTATTCATATACTTCTTATGTATTTTGTTCTACTCACCGGACTCTGCACGTTGGGTAGACTGTTGTTGTTAGCACTCCGTCGGTTACGACGACAAGAGTTCCAGTTGATTCGATCAACGGAACAGCCTGTTCGTGAAATTAACGTGCAAGTGGCTGAGCACTCCACAGACAACTGTACCCGTAACGTAGTTCTCGGGGAGGTTCAGCGTTACACAGAGTGTGACAAGGCTGGCCCTTTGAAATACTGATACAACAGAAACAAGAAGAAAGAGTGAGAGAAAGTTGTGGTGAAAGAGTACAGTAGGGTTCGCCACCATGTCCTGCCGGAGCTTCGTGGAGCTTTAGGTATTTTCACTCCATAAACACTCACAACGCCCGGTCTGGGAATCGGAACCGTGATCCTACAACCACAAGTCCGCTGCCATAACCACTGGGCCATTGCGCCTCCACATGTTGGGTGGATTACTGAGTGCACAAATGTGTCTATCTACATGTACATTATGCGTAGTATATACATAAGAAAAATAAAATTAAGCATAGTCGTGTGGGTTACACGTTTGTTGGATAGGTCCTACGTTCGCTACCACTGAGTGGGCTCTTAGTTAAGTCTGTTCTACTATGCTATACTCCGCTTAAGTCATGGAAGAAGTTGAAATTCTGATTCTGTTCGAAGATGACGTTACGTTCATACATGTCCGTGATCTACTTAAGTACCTGTATGGTAATAAAGCGAATAGGTATTTAATTTGATCGGACAAGTGTAATAATACCATTTGTTGAACCCAAACATTGATATTTTTAGAATTTACAGAGTAAGAAAGGACAAAGATTAATAATTTTTAAATATAGTTCTAGAAAGAGGTACTTTTGCTTTCTTTATCCTCAGATCAATCCCGATCAAAAGAATTATAAGGAAAAAATATTTTAAAGGCTGTGATCCATTTTTTAAAATTCGATATCTACTTAAAGTATGATATTAAACACTACAGACATCTCTATTTTAAGGTAGTTGGGTGTATGAGGAGCATTTGTCTGCTATTTAGTATGGATTATAGAACACAGAAATGCTGTTTGGTAAGTTGTCCAAATATTACTGAGGTGTATAATTGCGTAGTGAGATATAATGCAGCCATCGCATTTCATTCACTGTTATAATTATTTTGTACAAGCTTTAATTTAGGAAGTAAATAGAACAAATCTGTTTTATCATTGTTCAAGTCACTGCTTGGAATCGAACTCAGAATCTTGGGGTTATGCCCGTGTGCATATGCCCACGGGCATATGGCGTAGTTGTTAAGAGCGCGGGCTACAAACCCCAAGATTCCGAGTTCGATTCCAAGCAGTGATCTGAACAACAACAACAACAACAATAATAATAATAATAATAATAATAATAATAATAATAATAATAATAATAATAATAATAATAATAAGTGACTGAGGGAGAAAATGTGCCAATTCTCTGGGACTTCCCTGTACATACCGACAATTCTATAAAAGCTAATAAACCGGATATTATTATAAAAGATCAGACAAAGAAGAAATGTTTTTAATTGACATGCGTATTCCTTGCGATCATAATATAGCAGCGAAAGAATTTGACAAGATCAGTAACTATAAAGACTTGCTAAGAGAAATTGGGAAAATGTGGCACCTCAAGGCGACTACTGTACCAGTGGTTGTCTCTAGGAATGATAGAAAAGGTACTGAAAACTATTTGAAAATGATACGAGGCTTACCATTCCTACAGGAAGTGCAAAAACCGTGTTAACTGGAACGACTTATGTACTGAGAAGAGCATTATCGCTGTGACGACAACATCCATTCATGAATTTATTTATTTATTTATTTTTTAAATACATATTTTACCTGTGAATTTGCGTGTGTAAACTGGGAATGCATACAATGAGTTTCTCTGCCCTAGGTGTACGGAAAACACTCGGCGAGAATTGGAAGAAAATTTGAAGAAAGAAGAAAAAAAAAACATGATAATAAAAATAAAATCTGTTTTAGTCAAACATTTTCTAATACTGATCACATTATTCATTTGCTATATTTCTCAGATTTTGGGTTTTACAACGTATATATCACGTTATTCCACACCAGTTATAAAATCTCAGTTATATCCACTGTGTCAGTAATTTCATTTTATAATCCACATACATCGCTTCTTTATGAAATGCAAATATGTTCTCACAATATGTTTTTAAAGTAAAGCGTTACTGCGGTCGTTTTCATTTCAATGGAGAATTGTTGAGCGAATGATCGGTTTTGTAGTTGAACCACATTACAATACTTACTTTTCTTCAAAGTCGTTATAGTTTTGCTTTGAAATATTTCAACTTAAAACTTGTGAATAAGAATAAAAGCGTGGAGAGCATGCATCTTTTTTTTATTTTTATTATATCATCTGCTTGTTTTGCTTCAGATCGTCAAGAGCCATTGTGGACCATTTTCAATTTTTGGGTTATTTTATGATTTCTTGGTTATCAATGAAATATATGCAATGTGTGCATTGAATAACTGGGAATTTTTAGTAGTTCAGAGTCTATATAAGTTCTTCGAAATTATTCATGCTCCTACTCCCGATGAGTTCTTCCTCATTTGTTTTTTCTCGTGTGAAAAACTTCCTTTCTTGAAAGAAAGATTAGCAAGCCCATAAATGTTCTAAACATTGTCTTGATTTTATTTTTGATAATATAAAGGAGAATAAATGAGATATTTATCCTCCGCATTAATATTATTTTTTTTACCTTCTCTCTCTTTTCAAATCGTTTTATGTGTCATAATGTTCCTTGCAATTATTGTAATTGCGCCTATTGCTTAGAATCAGTCATCGTTTCTATTATTCGAAATGGGTATTTTCATGGACGCAATACGTTTTTATGATTATCAAAGCCATTTAATTCATTATCTACTAATGCAGTGATTTTTTTGGACTGTTTCATGTGTTTTTGTATATTCTCATGAATAATCTCTCGTATTTTAATGAATCGATTGTTGAATGTCGTCCTCTGTACCTTCCATCTTTTGGAATTATCCTAAATATTGATACTTAAAATACATTTCAGAACTGGTGATTCTACTTTAATATCTTTCTATTTTATTTAAAGAAGATAGAAAAACGAGTGCATCTTGTAACTGTTTAATTTAGTTGTTTCACGGTTGAGCGAAATTCCACTATACAAACGAAGATGTGCCAATAAAGATCAAGTTTACCGCTACACAACTAAAGGGACATATCAGTAAATGTTTCTTTAAATTACATCGAGGCTTCATAAATGCCAGAATGAATTAAACAAGTTATTACTATATATCTATAACACATATCTCACTAGTTGTTGTATCATTCTTTTGATATCTTTGATAATGAATCTGTTCGCTAAGAACTGAGTTGGTGTTAAACCACAGCGATATCAACAACGGAAAATGCGTCTTAAAATTAAAGCATTTAGATATAAGGCCTACATAAATTTAAGATTTCAGGAAGTGTCTGTGTGAGAGAGAAAATCATGTACAATGCATATCTTGAAGCAGAACTAATTAAATTAGTGTCATCATATGTTGGGTCTATTTGTCTATTTGTTCTAACGTATAAAACTATTTACAGACGCCATTCTGGATTGCAACATAGATGCACGATTGTTAAACAGTGGTTTTATTGCTTAAACAGTTTACTGTTTGGTTTACACATTGGAATTACTTTTATCTGGATGTTGTTTGAATTCTCGATCAATAAACATATGATCAATGCTATATTTGATGAACAAACTGATGACATGATAAAATTTATATGTTCATCATCAAGTATATTATAATCTTGATCTGACCATAAATAATATTGTTCAGTAATATTTTTCTTATCTATATTTTGTCTATCGAATTCCCCGCACTTAATACATTTAAGTATGTACTGTACAATCCGTCCAGAAATAAAATTAGATGGCAGTCTGCTTAGCATATATCCAAAACGGAAATGTAATGGTATATTTGTTGTCATAAACAATTTGTTTCTATACTTAAATACAAGTCAAATGCAATATTATGAAAGATATATTAAGCTTATATCTTGACAAGAAAAAGCTGATGCGATTAACGAATTTGTTGGTTATATCAAAATGTTGTTTCCAGTAGAAATATTTAAATGTGAATATGACAAAATTTGAAGTCGAAACCTAGAATAACATCACAGTTGCAAGGCTGTAGTGGGTTTTCCTTGCACAGGAAAAAGACGGAAATTCGGAATTGCGAGCGAAGATTTTCATTCATGGAAGCATACTGATCTCCAGCAAAATGCCTTTTTCATATTCACCCCTTGTAGAACATTCCATCTGAAGATAACTGAACCATCTAGAACGGACGACAAAGGCCATGTATATGAACACAAGGATAAATAAAATTGGACATATGCGCATAATAACATACACCCATAAACACAATTGACACACACACAGACACACGCACAGACACAGCCATGCAGACAGTCAGCCAGATATACAAATATGCAGATGCACATAGCATACACATGCGATGGGGTGTCTACAAGTTCCTGGCTTTAAGCGTGTCACGAAAGGCCTGGTTGGAGGCCCAATCTTCCGAGTTCTTTTACAGGACTTAGCGAAAGTGAAGGACCTCTGCAGTAAGCGTGTTAATCAGAGAGGAATATGTTGAATAGAATCATGAGTAGCTGATCATCCTGCATTTTCTTTTACCGAAACTTTAAACTTCTCAGCCCCCACTAGTGTGTTTGTGTGTCTGTGAAGGCGCATGGCTCAGTGGTTAGAGCGTCCGGCTCACAGTCACGAGGTAGTGAGTTCGATTCCCGGACCGGGTTGTATGTTGCATTCTTGAGCTAGACAACTCATTTCACGTTACTCCAGTTCAATCAGCTATAGAGATGATTTGTAACGTCACTGATGCCGAGCTGTATCGGACTTTAACTCTCCCTTGGATAACAACTGTGGTATGGAGAGTGGGACGAGGAGGGGCTGGTATTCGTGGACAACTGCTGGTCTTCCATAAACAATCTTGCCCAGATTTGTGCCTCGGAAAGGAACTTTCTAGGCGCAATCCCATGGTCATTCATGACCGAAGGGGGTCTTTATCAACACAACACACACACACACACACACACACACACACACACACACACACACACACACACACACACACACACACACACACACACACACACACATAAATGAGGGGCTGCTGAAAAGTTCCTGGCTTTGTGTAAAAGAAAATACTGGAGGATCAGTTGATTATGATTGTATTGAGCATATTCCTCCTCAGAATAGCACACTTATTGCAGCGGTCCTTCAGTTTTTCTGAGCCTAGTGAAAGAACTTGAAAGTCAGGCCTCCAACCAGGTCTTTCGCCAGACCCTTAAGGCCAAGAATTTTTCAGCATCCCCTCGCACGGGACAGAAGATTCTGTATTTTTGCTGCGTTGTGAGGTTTAGGTTGGTAATGAAGTGAATTAAATCTTGTGTTTGAAGCTGTTTCGCAACAGCATTTGATTTCAGTATTGTTTTAAATTATTAGCTCAAGCCAGGTAATTTTAAGGGGCTGGGGTTACTCAATGAGATATGCTTCAGCACCGGATTATATTTTATTTTATCGACTGCTAATGAATGACAGCCGGATCAGCGTATTCGGCATATGAACTCAGAAAATAAAGAGTCGGAAGAATTGCCATTAAGTATTTTGTCAGACGCACTTGAGGTTATGCCAACACGCAACCTTAAATGTAGTTCGTATATTAGTTTCATATTTTGGCACAGGGCCATCAATTTTGAGGTTGAGATAAGTGAGTTACATCGTCCCCTGAGTTCAACTGGTACTTACACCCCGAAAGGATGAAAGGCAAAGTCGACTTCGGCAGATTCAGAATTTGAACTCAGAAAGGATTTTGCCCGGCGTGCTAACGATTCCGCCAGCTCGCTGCCTTCGTAAATAATGATCATATTACGACAAGATTTTGAAAGCATTTTATCTGAGGTTGTTTTATACAAGCTTCACTTGTGATTTGCTCTGATTTATGGCAGATGTATGCTTGGAATTTTCTTTATAAATGTATGCAGGACTTTCTAAGATTTTCTGGAGGCGTAGTAGATTCAGTCGTCTAGATTCAGTGCTATTTGGAAAAATCTATCATTCTTTAAATGTTAGTCTCTTTTGTAATCCTTAGGATATTCCATAAATGATCTAATTAAAGCACATTCATATTTTGAAATGAGGAGCCCAGCATCATAATAAGGCACATTTCAATTCAAAGAATTTTGCATGTAATAAATGTGTTTATAAAGAGGTGGAATGTTGCAAATATTAGATGAATTTATCAACACATCAAAATGTCGAAGAACGTTTATTCATTACATGTGCAAAGCTTTATTAAAAGAATGCAACACGGTTCTTCTATTAATACCAATGGTAAAATGCAAGTAAACAAAGTTATCGGAAAATCTTTCTTTTACTCCCATATTCCAGTAGATTTTCATTCGAATTCATCTCAAGCAAAGTCAGTAAGCACAATGCAGTACCGTTAACTGCGATTTCTGTCTATCTCTCTTGTTGTTTTTCAAAAATGTTTCACGAAATGGAATTGTTGTTGTTGTTGTTGTTGTTGTTGCTGTTGTTGTTGTTGTTGTTGTTGTTGTTGTTGTTGTTGTTGTTCTTCTTCTTCTTCTTCTTCTTCTTCTTCTTCTTCTTCTTCTTCTTCTTCTTCTTCTTCTTCTTCTTCTTCTTCTTCTACTACTATTACTACTACTACTACTAGTCTTTAATTCCTCATTCCGTGCGCATGTTGTGTAAGCACAAAGACACATACCATTCATTTGTGTGCTCGTGTATGTGCATATAAATGTATATGTGTGTGTGTATGTGTGTGCGCGCGCGTTTGTGCGTGTGTACGTGCATGTTTTTGAATAATAATAATTCATACGCACTAACAGCATAACTACGCCACACGCACACCCTCCTATATATGCATATCTATCTATCTATCTATCTATCTATCTATCTATCTATCTGTCTGTCTGTCGATCTTTGTGTCTGTCCGTCTATCTGTCTGTATCTCTGTCTGACTATTTATCTATCTATCTTTTTATCTATCAAAAAAAAAAAGGCAAAAGAGAGTCACTTACTGTTATAGTTCCTTCAATAACAATGACAACATTCACCAAGGTTACCGTGGGTCTTTTCCGTAGGCTTTTCTTTCCACGGCTAAATCTAAACTGTCCTCCTCTCTTTTTACACGAGAACATTAC
>NC_068983.1:48419459-48420350 GCF_001194135.2 Octopus bimaculoides
CCTACGATCCCTTTTGATCGAGACCCCCCTACTTTTTTTTCTCTTCCCCCTCCCAAAAAGAAAAGATCTTCATTGTATTTGTCCCATCTTTGTTGAGCCCTGTGTGGCTCATAAAAGAAATGTATCTATCTATCTGTCTGTCTGTCGATCCGTCCGTTCGTCCGTCGGTCCGTCCGTCTGTCCGCCCGTCCGTCCGTCCGTCCTTCCGTACCTACGTACGTACGTCTGTCTGTCTGTCTGTCTGTCTGTCTGTCTGTCTGTCTGTCTGTCTGTCTGTCTGTCTGTGTGTTTGTATGTCTGTCTGTCTGTTTGTATGTCTGTCTGTCTATTGATCCATCTATCGGATATCTATCTATCTATCTATCAATCTATCTATCTATCTATCTATCTATCAATCTATCAATCTATCTATCTAGCTAGCTAGCTAGCTAGTTAGCTATCTCTCTGTGTGCCTGCCTGCTATATATCTTTCTATCTATCACATCTATTACTATCTTTCTTTCTATCACAAAAACATACAGTGATTGCGTTATATGGACCGCGACCACACTACCATTGCTGGCTGAAGACCATTAATAATGACGAATTGTTTGCGAATACTTATATTTTTGTAAAAAGAATTCTCTCGTCACCGTTCTCTTTCTGTTTTTTTTTTCAACATCTCTTAATATATGCCATTTATAAAGTTAACAAGAATCACTCAGACGAAAGAAATATCAAAAGAATTTTCATAATTTATAACAAGAAGATTCGTAAAAGTTTCATTTCACATCAAAAGGAAACCTACAAGTTTAATAATCAAAAGATTTTTGTAATTATTTTCCGCCTTACGTTAGGAAATTTATAGTACAAAGCCAATTAATATCAATATTTCATATATATCATATATAT
>NC_068983.1:48420459-48421539 GCF_001194135.2 Octopus bimaculoides
TATATACATATATAAATATGATATATATATCCTATACATATACCTACAAATACATACATATACACATATACGCGTATATATAAATTTATATATATGAATATATATATATATATATATATATATATATATATATATATATACACACAAATATATACACAGATGTATGTACACATATATATTTATGCACATATATGTATATGTATATATATACATATATATATATATATATTTATTTATTTATATACATATATATATGTATGTGTATATATATACATATGCATACATAATATATATGTGTGTGTGTGTGTGTATGTATGAAATATAACATTAATTCATGCGTCTAATGCAGAGAAACATTTCGCAATCAGTTACGGAAGTTTTATTTAACCAAATTCCTTATATAAATATAGACACGGTTTGCCAAAACCAGACACTGAATCATACACATTAGCATACCCAGAAAACGCATACATATATATTTATAAACATTTATATATGCATGTGTCTTGTATATATACACATATATATATTTGCGTTCCTGAATGTCAAATTACCATTTTTTTTAAGCAAGCGAACGTACAGTTGTGAAGAATAACCAGAGTACGTACAGCTGAGGCGAAAGTAGTGTTTGCTTATTGCATCAGTTTTTTTGAGGAAATTAAAACCTTGGGCAGTTCCTTCATAATGACGTTGTATAGAGAAATTTAACTCTATCCAATAAGGCGTCACATTCGTTAGAGGATTTGATTTGACTGGTGTTTTATAATTTGTATTACTGCATTTTGAACGTCTGTCTGTCTATCTATCTATCTATCTATCTATCTATCTATCTATCTATCTATCTATCTATCTATCTATCTATCTATGGATCGACCGATCGATCTGTCTGTCTATTTGTCACTCTGTATATTTCTTTAGGCATATATGTATGTGCTTGTGCTTCTGGGCTTGTGTGTCGTGAGTATATATGTGTATATATATATATATATATATATATATATATATATATATATACTCACGGCGCACAAGTCCAAACGCATATATATATATATATATATATATATATATATATATCCACAT
>NC_068983.1:48426634-48429694 GCF_001194135.2 Octopus bimaculoides
ATATTATCACAAACTGAGCAAAGTAATATGTTCAATTATTAAAGAGTGAAAGTACTGTGTCGCTGATCAATTTCAAAATCCATTGCCCTTTCCCAATGTATCTGAAGACAAAATATAAGATTACTGTTAAAGGTTTACAAAAGTTTTTAAATGTCACTATAATAGCATTCAATAAACCGCACTAGCTTTGAATTAGAACCCACTTAGTGCAGCATTTAGAATGAGTTTCTGCACCTTTCACCAAAAAAAGGCAAACATGTAGAATTTCTAGAAACATGCCAACATCATGATAGACTTGTAAAAAATTGTGCATTCGGACATTGATTTTAGCGACTGATTTTGAATAAGATATAAGCTTAGGACGTATTGATATGCAAATAGTGCTAAATATTGACTACTTGTTTACATAAACTTGCATATTATTTCAGACAATCATATCTGGTTCTTAACGCAAGTGTATTTGTCTAAATTTGAAAGCATTCCTCCTGTTACCTATGTAGATTTAATTTCGACAAATCATTTTTGAGAAGAATTAAAAATTTTGAATGGTACAACAATGCACTATAATACAAAAAATGGACTATCTACCTGTTGTAATTTAGTTATCTATAGTCCGATGATATTTCGGAATACAATTCCTTCTTCAGATATTCTTAGATGGAGTCGCTGCTATAATATAGTTTATTATACTAAGAATATCTGAGGAAGTAATTGTATTCCGAAATATCATCGGACTATAGATAACTAAATTACAACAGGTAGATAGTCCATTTTTTTGTATTATAGTGCATTGTTGTACCATTCAAAAATGTTTATTGTTTACAAACAATACACAATGCTTCAAGCGAACTACAATACTCTCCTATCATTTTTCAGAGTCTAATACATGTGTACTCTTTTATTTGAGAGTTTAATACATATGTTAACACAGTGAAGCATAGAGCTGTACTTGAAATATTAGTTTTCATCTCTCTCTCTAGCAACGAAATAGTGTCAGCATCTTATCCTTTACAACTATGCCTAAAGTTCAAATCTCGTCATAAACTATCAGGAGACAAAAACCGAAACATATGTCAGAAATACTGTGTAAACTTTTGTGTAGATTTTGCAAAGTAATTTTATAACTTTGTTGTGGAGTGAACTGACATCCCCGCACGTGACTGTGAGTGGTCTAGACGAGTCTTATGAAAAGAATGAGCCAGTAGACAGTTCAGGTCGAACTATGAGAGCGTTAGTCTCGTTATTGATTCTGTGTTGGAGTATTGAATTGTTTATTGTGAGAACGGTTGTAATAAGATTACCAACTCTTGTTACATTGCTTATTGTATTACTGTTATATTTGGTACTCTGGTATATTGTTACACACATATCATATATCGTCATTGACGATATAACAACCTTAATGTATTCTCCACTTTTTAAAAACTGTTTTCCTTTATTAACATCGTGAACCACTTCTCACAAAACAATTCGCAGACTTTCATTTTTCTATACGTTTCGGTTTTCAGCAGCCTTTGTAATGTCAATGACTCGGTTAAATTTTACCTTTCATTTTAAATTTGATTCATATCGGAGTAGATTGGGTAGATCCAGATAATTGATATGGTCAACATGTGTTAGGGTAGATTTCCTTTTATTTCATAGATTAGGCAAATAAGTTACAACTGTATATCTGTAGAAAAGATATACATAGACCCATACTATACCTATAGAACGTAGTTGGTGAGAAAAACAAAACAGCATTACATATACCAACAATTCCAAGCTGCAGCACATCATTTGCAATTTTATTTCATAAATTTATGCTGTTCAAGCTGATTTACTTGCATTGTTGTCTTAACATTTTTAATGCATTCAAATTTTTCCATAAGCCAGCTTAGAAAAATTCCTGAGATATTCACTTTCTATATCTGAAAATGGTTTCTTTGAAATAAAATACGTCTCTATAAATTAGTGCAAGCACCGGAGGCAAACGTTTCAATTATTAAAGAGTGAGAGTATTGTGTCGTGAATATTGCCAAGAAGAAATGTCTGTAATAATGACAATAATTTTCAGACTTGTCATTTTATTAAATTCTTCCCTTGATGTCTTTTATTTGCCTTTGTTCCTTACTCCATTTAATTCGTCTTTTATTGAGCTGAAATGTCTGCAAATGAGGTCTGCTGAGTATCTACTATCATAGTATTTCGCTCTGATATATGGCTGCCGCCTTGCTAAGCATTTTATTTCTGTGTTCAAACTTATTGCTAATTCATTTGTTTTATCAGCTGTTTGCGTTGTGTACACTGAGCTTGTACTTCTTTAAGATTTAATTATGCCGTACAGCGATATATTATAAACATACAAACTACTTAGAAAGACACAATTCAAAGTTGAAAAGACAAACACCTGCGAACCACTACACATTATATTTCAATGAATAAGTATTGAGAGAAACAGATAGACGACGACACGTAGAAAAGATTATTAATGAGATAGAAACATAAAATGATCTTGAGAGGGAGAAGTGTAAGCGGAGAGAGAGAGAGAAAGAGATAGAGAGAGAGGGCGGCGAGTGAAAAGAAGAAAGAGAGATACAGTGAGAGAAAGGAAGAAAATGGACCTTAGAAAACAAGGTATTCAGTAATACTATTTTAACTAATAGATATAACTTGCAAATTTTATATATAATGTATTTTTGTGTATACTTTTCTATCCAGAAACAAAACATAGATGTTATGAATCATATATATTATCATCTAATCAGTGAAATCCTTATTAGCTTGGATGTTTTTTGTTTATGAATCTGAACACCTGTACATAAAGGAAGGTACATACATTATGTGTACGCACACCCACACAATCATACATGTATACACACATGCAAATACACACATACACACCGCGTGTGCACATACACATATATATACTAGTATATGTATGCATACACACACACAAGCACATATTAATATATGTTGGTATATATATAGTTTAATTTAAATGATATCACAACATACTTTCTAATTTCCACTCTTTGTATACATCACACACATTTACAAAAAGTGCTTTGATATATATAT
>NC_068983.1:48429704-48430620 GCF_001194135.2 Octopus bimaculoides
ATGCATGTATGTATGTAGGTATGTATATGTATAAATAATACAAAATGGGACAGGACGCAAAACATCCAGACAGTTAGGTGATACACGAAAAGGACAAAACATACAGTTAGACGATACGAAGAAAACACGGACAGGTCATTCGGAGTTTTCTCTCTTCGGTTGAGATCCAGATTATCCTTGCAATTTCGGCTGGTTTTTCTTGATATTGCTCCAATCTGGCGTTGTGGAAATAAGGACTTATGCAGGAATACAAGATTTCACAGGCACAGGGAGGAATAACGATGTTAAACGTACAACGGCCGACCAAGATAGAAAGAAAGTAAAATGTAAAGCTTTGTCAAAGCTTTCTTGTGTTAAGTACTGGTTGTCACAAAAGTATTAACATACATATATACATTCTTTGATAATAAGAAAATGTTAAAAACAGTTAACAAGAGAGTATTCAACAAAAGGTATTAAGAGTTCAATAAAAATCATGTTTGGTAGTAAAAATAATAAAAATCATGTTTGTTTCGAAGTATATATATACACAGAAAGAGATGTATTTAAGAATTTACAAAAAATTGGAGAGGAACCGACCTGTCTTTTTAACATGTTTTCTCTCTTGTGTGTAGCTAGGGAATGTTTGCTATTTTAAGGGACAGTGTGGGTGGCTGGGTGGTGGGGAACGGAAGGGCAATGTTGAATTAAAAGGATTTTTTTGTTTCTGGGCTAGTCTGTCAGGGTTCAATGATTTTTGGGACGGGTCTTAGAGGTCAGAATGGTGTGATTGTGTGTCTCTGTGCACGTCTCTATGTGTATGTGTATATACATGAGTTTGTGTTTGTGTGTGTGTGTGCCGTTTTTGATTGGTACTAGAGTTGGACACGAATAACTGTTTATAAATATATATGTATATATATATATATATATATAT
>NC_068983.1:48432491-48433593 GCF_001194135.2 Octopus bimaculoides
GTGTGTGTGTCTCTCTGTCTGAGTGGGGGGTGTTGTTTTAAATACCCTTGTGGTGTGTGTGTGTGTGTAAGCAACCGTATGTGTGTGTGATGGTTCATATCTATGTGTATGTCTGTATGTGTGCGTATGTCTATTTGTGTTGTGTGTTGGTGGGGGTGTTATGTGTGTGTACGTGAGTTTGTGTGTGTCTGTAAGTATGTTTGTGTTTGAATTGTCCTTGTGGTGCGTGTGTGTGTGACGGATCAACTGTATGTTTGTGCATGAGGGTGCATGGGTGTGTGAGCATGTATGTGTGTGTTGTATTTATTAGGTGTCCTTGTACGTTGGGTTTTATATATGACGCGACTCTATCTCTTTCTCTGTCTCTTGTTCCCCCTCTCGTTCTTCTTCTGTTACTACTACGTATCTCTCTTTACCCCTCTCGTTCTTCCTTCTGTTACTACTATATCTCTCTCTTTCCCCTCTCGTTCTTCCTTCTGTTACTACTATACTTCTCTCTTCCACTCTTTCTCTCGTTGCTCACCTATTCTTCTACTTCCTCCCCTTGTTTCTCCCTCTACCACTCTCTCCCCTCCTTACCATCACACACACATACGGTTGCTTACACACACACACACACCACAAGGGTATTTAAAACAACACCCCCCACTCAGACATGCGAACTTACTTCGTCCCGCTTTCAGTTCGTGCCTCACAGCGTTCATGTACACATAATTTTTCACGTCTGGCTGCATAGCCTTTTCCTGTCTTGTTTTCTTTTCCGTTTGTTTTCCTGTCTTGTTTTTTGTCCGCCACTACATTCCTCCATGGCACAGGTTTAATTTGTGTATACAAATTTAATTTGCGGTCCATGGGAAGAGCCATTTTAACGATGCGTCCTGCCCTACTCATCGAAACGCCGATATTAAAACGGGGGTAGCTAATGAGGGAAAATGTTCTCTATGTGGCTTGTGTGTTTTCTGTACTCTGGTTATTATTGTTTTCTTGTCTACGTTTTGTTTGCAATGTCCTGTACCCAAATATGCACCTATATATACAGGTAGACGTAGGTATGCACATACCTGTACGCATATATGCATATACTCATTTATTATTTGTTTTA
>NC_068983.1:48434060-48434573 GCF_001194135.2 Octopus bimaculoides
TATATATATAATACAAATAATATATGAGTATATGCATATATACGTACATACCTACATCTACATGTATATATAGATGCATATCTGGGTACAGGTTGTTGCAAAAAAGCGTGGAAAAATGATAAACGGAGAACAGAAAACACACAGGCCACATAGAGCGCATTTCCTTCATCAGCTGCCACACGCACACATAAATACACACACACACACCCGCACATATATACTGATATGTGCTTGTATGTGTACATATATATGTATATATATATATATATATATATATAGGGATAATTCACAAAAAAACAACAAAAGACGAAGACAGGTGGTGCAGGAAACAGACAAATATATGAGTATAACGCCTGGGAATTGAAAAAGTCATTAACCTTTCGAGTCTACGCCCTTCCAGAGAAATGAACACAGAATGAAACAAGGAGAGAAAAAATGTGTGTAGTGGTTAGCGATCTATCCTGGCAAATATATATACACACACACACACACACACACACACACACACACACA